>NC_133828.1:8744222-8904579 GCF_047830755.1 Zonotrichia albicollis | reverse complement strand
GTCTTTTCATGCAAAAGGTTGTTAGCAAGCCTCAAAACCACCAAATAAGCAGGTGTGGATGGAGAAAAGATTTGTATACAAAGCTGTGTCTTTGTGAGCAAAAAAAAACCAAAACAAAACTCACAAATGGATGTTTCTGAAAATATCTCAATCCTGAAAGATTAGCCTCAACAGGAGTGTCACTGCAGAAACCATCTGCATATTGAAGAGGTTGCCTAGCAAGGGGTTTTTTTTCCCCTCATTATTATTTTCTACTTAGATTGCTAAGAAAAGATCTCTCAGGAGAAATAACAGTAGGATCTTAAAAATAGTTCTGAACCTGCCATTAAAAATTCAACACAGATATTGTCGAAGCCAATTCAGGGTGTTTTGAAGTCATCACATTAAATATGCTGAGATTCTCTGCTGAGCTTGGTTTTATATCTAGCACCCACTAAAGTATTTCCCTGAATTAGATGGCAAAGAGCAATTGGTGCTTGGGGAGCAGCTGGTGGGTTTGAGGGTACCTGGGCATCAGGGCACAGGCAGCAGGCTGCTTCCTGCTAATGGGATAAAGCAGGAGGAGGAATTGCTCTGAAACTAGGTGAGGAGATCCACAGGAGTTCCATAAGGACAAGGAATTGCACCCGAACTAGAACAGCTGATACACACCAAGTACCATGAGAAACCCAGCAAAAATGAAAAGAGAGTGAACCAAAATTATGTTTTCTATGCTTCTCCCCTGTGCTGTTATATATATTTCTGTTCCTGTAGTGCCATGTACAACCCACTCTTGTTTGATCCCAGAGTCATCACACTCATGAAGAGTAGGATGCAGCACTCTTCTATGGTGCAGATGTTTATATTTATATTATTTACCAAAACAGATATTATTTAGATACGTTTAGTGAGGATGAATGTAGCAAGCAGAAACCTATGTTAAATTAGGAATGTCTACACTTGGAGGAAAGTGAGTAAAATATTGGCATTGGTTAAGGATTTTCATAATTCATCTTAATGTGGAGAATGTAAGGGGAAGTGGGTTAAACCTCAGCCCAAGTGAATCTAGTGGAAAACTACTGGACTCTTTAAAATACCCAGCAGAAGCCATAATTTTAGGTGGATGGGAAACACTGTGAGGATTTATTGTGTCCTAAATTCTCCACCACCACAGCCTCAGAGCACATCTCAAGGAAGAGTCATTGTTTCTCTTGACCTTCCTCTGGGGACAGCAGAGAATGCACCACAAAATGCTTTCTTTTGCCACCAGCTGTATTTTGGGGTGCAGGGGCTGAAGAGGAGGGCAAGGTGGAGATGTCTGCACTGGGAGGGCAGGAATCACGCCCTTGGTGTCTGCCCATTCCCAGAGGATTCCTTGTCAGGCTGGCACTGTGAACACCCATCCTTGCAAAGGGAGAGCCAGAGGGATGCCTGGGAATGAATTCCAGCCTGCTGGAGGCCTGGGGTGGGCAGCAGTGCCTGTCCCCAGCCCTGAGTGCAGCCTGGTCTCAAGGCACTGCACACTGTAAAGCCTCAGACCTGTTCAAGAGCGTCAGCGAGTGCGTAAAACCCTCTGTGGTCCCACACAATAATTCAGCTTCCATCAGTGCTGCTCATCTTGCCAGTGCAACAATACCAGCCAACGCATGCCAAAGCAATAAAATAGCTGTTTCCATGAGCAGCCCCATGTAATTTGAGCTCTTCAGTTCTTTCCAGTTATTTACAAGCATTGTATGTCACAAACAGACCTCCTCTTTTGTAACGTTCTTTAGGAAAGCTGTGTATTATATTGGCATAATAGTCTTCTTCAGGGAGAGCATTTTGTTTTAATAAAATGTGTGCCACCATATTTAATCAATCAGATTGATTGACACCAGCACTAGCTGCGTCTCCCAGCAGATGCTGCTGCTACCTCATTCTTATTCCAGTTTCATTTCTCAATCAAATCCATGTGTAAAAAACATAATGTGCTGCCAACATAATGTAATAAAACTTCAACTGAAATGCACACCACCACGACTGAAACTGATAAGTCAAAGTATGGGGAAAGTTAACTTTAGCAAAATCATTTTTGACATGAAAATATTAAAGTTTTACAGTTCAGATATGCCTTGGCTAACCCTAACATAAATGCAAAAGTTTCTTGGGTGTTTAAAAAAAAAAAAAACTATAGAAAGAAATTCTTCTGGAAGTTACTGAGCTTTTAGCTGGCTCCCAGCATTTTCTAATCTTCAGAATTTGTTGGTGTCATTGCAGTTTGATTTAGGCTGCCCAGGTGAGATGAATGATCACTTTTACCTGGCTGGCTCAGGTGCCTGTGCTAGGTGAGCACTGGGCAGTGGTGATGCAGGGCTCTGTGCCAGAGGTTTGGAAAGCAAAGAATTCCCACAGCTCAATGGAAACCCTGCCTGGCACATGTCACACATAGCATGAAAATGCTCCAAACTCTTTCAAAGTTCAATAATCTACACACCCCACATCACCCACAGGGCATATGTGGGTCACAGAGCACATTTCTGGGAATTTGCCTTTCCTGTGCCTACAGGAGCTGCTTTCAGACCACTGGAGTTGAGACCCCTCTCAATACAGGTGGTGCCTCACAGACCCAAGGAGGCTGCACCTCAAATCCTGAGGTCAAGCTTCAGAGCAGTCCCCAAAGCCAGGTGGGAATTAAAGCTAAGCATCTGATTGCTTGGCACATTTTATACTGTGTGCATGATGTTCTCATGTGTAATTACTGAAGGAGGTATAAAAAGAGCTCCAGAACTGTTTTCTAAGGCCCCAAAATAAATTACTTCCCCTTCACTTATTTTATATTTCTCCCAGTGATTGTATGATAGGAAACACATGCCACCAATTTCCATCCTTCTGTTAAAAAGGAAGATCCCTGATGCTTCAGAACACCTTTTTTCCTTCACCACTAATTTTCAAATTAAAAAGTTTCATTAGCTGCAGTCCTGCTGGACAGTGCTTTGGGCTCACCAAAGAAGGAAATACTGGGAAGTTTTAGGCTGCAAGGAACTTGCCACAGCTGAAAGTTTTTCAGCCTCTCCTTTCAGCAAAATGCCCAAGTGGAAACTATGTAAATAAAAATTACACCTGAAGAAATGGCAAGGCTGACATATTATCAACCTGTCCATTTTAATCTCCAGTGAAATCCAGCAATGTTGGAGTTCTTGTTCCACCACTACCATCTCCCTCCTCCTATGCCTTCCCAGAGAGGAGCTTCCCAGGGATTCCTGCCTGCCAAAAACAGCAAAGACACAGGGGCAGCATGACACTGATTCCAAAAAAGAGACAAGGAAATGATTCAGCATTTGGAAAAACCTGCTTCACAGTGCAAAGATCAGCCTATGTAATTCAGTGTAATGAAAATTCAGCAATAGCTTTGTTATCACCTACACATAGTATCAGGAGAGGTAATTCTGACAGCAGAGGGCTCTTTAAGCCAACAGGCTGAGGTACAGAAGGATCTGGTAGCTGCAAGCTCAAGCCAAACACATTTGGACTGAAAATAAGATGAAATTTATTAGTGATGAAAAAAACCTCATGGACTTCCTTGCTTTAGAAATTAGTTGGATTCCACAGCAGCTGGAACTGTACTTCCAGTTTGATTGTAAATATAATTTTCATTTAAATTAGATGTACTTTTTTAGAGAAATAAACTTGTTTAAAATTGCATTTTTTATTATGGCAAGCTATAGTAAAACCTATGCCTATTGTTATCTTGGAAAAATTCGGATACATAAAATAACACACTGCATCAATGAGATAAAAGTGGCTCCACAGTCATTGCTTTTAAATACATAGTCTGAGGAAGAAACCTGAACTTCTTGAAAGAGCCCAGGCTGCAAAAATTTGCCACAAAAACATGCAAGGCATCACCTGCATTTTTTAAAAAAAGTTTAAAAGTCCTCAAAAGTTCATTGTTTGCCCATTTCAGGATTGAGACCCCATTGGAAGGTGTCAGACAGATGTCTTTTTGTTCCCTCAAGAAACATCTGCCCTCTCCTTTTGATGGAGCACCCTGAAGGGATATTCCCTGTGGACAGGTCACAACTTGCTGCCTCTGAGAGCTCAAGCATTGGCTTTGCAGTATTGAAGTATCCAATGTTGAAAATCTCATCCCTGCTCATCAGATCCAGGTAGATATTTCCACCAGTTTTGTTAAAAACAAACAAAACTGCCCATTTTGTGAACAAAGCACACTGGAGCAGGTGATGCATTGCATATTTGAGGAGAGGCAGAGCCAGAAAAGCCAGAGCAGAGTTTTCTTGGAGATGGTACAGTGAAAACACTCCCATGTGGAAAAAAAGGAGAAACCTCTCCAAGAGGTTTTCCTCAGCACTGAAAGGAGTGCTGTGCCTCCATATCACAGAGCACAGTGGCTGGGACAGGGTTTCTCATGGCATCCCACGTGGGCCTCAAGCAGAATCTGGCTCAGTGTGGCTTCAGCAGACAGAACTGATGGCCAGGCTCCAGGAAAGAGGGCTCTATTAAAACATGGATGAGAAAGAAAACAGCAGCATGATTTTCAAACCTAAAATATTTTGATTGCATTTCATCCACATCTGTACTAAGATTCTTTCTGGCACAGCCCTAGCAATGTCCTTCCAGGTTATAACATTCCATGTTATTACAGATAGTGCCAATGGAGCCCAAGTACATCCAGACCCATTACTGCCATTTTCTGATTAGCAAAACAGCCACTTATCTCAGAATCTGGGCATGTTGTTTCTCTTAGGAGTGGTAATTTGCACATAAAGCCTTTCCCCTCTGTTCCTGAATTACCCCTCCCAGAAGCTCTTGGAAGGAGGCACAGTTTGGCAATGTGTATGTGGACGAATTGAAGCCCAGAGGTGAAGATCAGCTGGAACATGAGTGAAACATCTCCAGCGCCAAGTGGGACACTCTGGGCAGCTGAGACATCGGTGTGGGGCTGGCAGGAGGGAGGATGGCCCCTGTGAGCATCCACAGCTCCCTGCAGGGCAGGGCTGGCCCATGGAGACACCTGAGTCACAGAGGCTGGATCCCCTCCAGGGTGACTGAAACCTGCCCAGGCTCCCCTCCAGCAGGACAAGGATTCACACAGCACGAGGCTGCTCTGCTGCAGCCTCCCAGAGCAGGAGCTGGACATGGGCCCTGCTCACAGCTCAGAGCCCCAAAGTGCCTCTGGAACTGACAGACCCTCCACAGAGGGAGGGAGAGTCCCTTTGCAGGAGGGTCAGACAGTGCTTGTCTGAGCTGACACCCTACAGGCTCTGCCACCTCCCCACAAGGATGTCTGTTTGACTAATACCTTTTCATGAATGTCTCTGTGACCTTTTCTGGTTTTTGTTTAACACACAGCTCAAGCCTGTCAAAGGCCTGATCACTGAGGTGTATTTTTGTGTGTACCTTTGGCCCTGGACACACGAGCCCATGCATTTCAATCTTCCATCACAGCTACTTGTTGCTTCCTGATCTTTCTATGTGCATATTTTTAATTAAGTTTGCCTTCTCCCTCACTCCCCACCATAAATTCTTGGTATAAGTTAGTGGAAAGGTGTTCCTCCCTTCCATGAGCATTTCAGCCCTGAAGCAGAGTATGCTACCAGTGGGTCACGTTTTCTTGTGGAAGTGAGGAGATGTTCAGAGGGACAGAGGATCTGTGCTCTGGATGCTGCCATCAAGGTGGGAAGGACACATTTTCCTGCCTTATTTTCCTGCCTTCTGCTCCCTCTGGCTGCCTTTTACTGCCATTCCCTAGTACAAGGCCAGGAGTGTTGATTCCTTCTCCCCAAGAGCCTGAGAGCTGTGATTTGGCTCTGGATGACAGAGAGGAAAAATAATGAGGCACAGAGGAGGGTGCTGAGGGCAGAGGAAATGGTGCCACTGCTCCTCTCCCCTTGGCCAGCCAGCATCACCTCCCCTGGCAGCTGCAGCACTCCCAGCACAGGCTGCTCCCACTGCAGTGCTCTCCTACAGGGTTCCTGCCTTCTATTGGGTTTGGCCACCTTCCAGAATTCCCCTCAGGAATGCAACTGGAAGGAGGGAAACAGCAGTTTTTAACACTTCATATTTCAGCCTGAATGGAGTAAAGCTTCAGCAGAGCAAAAACACAGAGGCTGAGCACCTCTGTAACCCGAGGGCTGCCAAGGTCCCAATGCCAGTGCTGTGAAGGGAAAACACAGAGGACAGTTGTGTGAGGGGATGTGTTGCAAAGCCTGGAAAAAATATTTCATTGCACACCCTCCTCTGGTACATACCAGAGAAATCAAAAAAAATCTGGGCATTAATGTTTTGGAGAGTTTTGAAAGTTTACACTAATACAAATACCCTCAAATTCTGGAAACTTTTCAATTCCTCTTCAGCATCCGTGGCCTGACTCCATCTCTAATCCATTTGTTACTGCATAGACATTAAAAGTCCTGTCCTGTCCCATGTGGGGCTCCCTCCCTGGCACAGTGGGATTTGCAGCAGGATTGCAGTGCCTTCCACCCACACTGCTCACCCGGAATTTGGCTGTGGGGTTTTTACAGCCCTTCCCAACAAACGAGGCAGGGGACAGCTGCCAGCTGTGCTGGTGGCTTTTGTGATGAGCAAACTGAATGCTCTGACTTTGGCTGGAAATGTATAATTCATTGCACTTAAAAAATGAACATATCAGATGTGAGGCTCCTGTTAAGTGCCCCGCTGCTTGGCTCGGGTTTCTCCTCCTCTGTGTGAAGAAGCTGCAGGACTATGGAGAGCTGGGACAGCAGCTGTGCTGCAGCCATCCTGTTGGAAATTTGCTGGATTTGAGGCTAGTTTTACAAAGACTTTGGCAAGGTACAGAGAGGAAGAAACTTCAGGATATGTGGCCAATCCTGGGAATGTCCCACTGAGGAGAAGCTCTTCAGATTTAGGTGTTGATGTTGAAATAAGCTGATGTCATGCCAATTTACTCTTTCCCAAATAACTCAAAGAACAGCTGAGTAGTACCAGGAGAGGTCAGGGAACAGGACATAAGACTGAAGTATCCTCCTCCCTGCCCATGGGCAGATGTGCAGCCATCTCATCCTGAAGATTTTTCGCACAAAAGGCTTTGTTTTCTCCTATTCAAGGCCTCCATCCTGATGTTTTTTTTGCTTCATCAGTTGTTATGGCTCATCATTCTACACTGGCAACCTGTTTAGGATTACACATCCAGAAGAATGGAACTGTAACAGACCCACTATTTGGATAAAATTATCTGTGCTAGGATGGCATAAACCAGGAGTTTTCCCATCTAGCATGGAAGAATGTTTTGTAACAAGTATGAGAACTTCCTTGCCATGACATTACAATCTCTAGAATAACCCAAGTGATTTGATTTCTTTGCTCCACAAAAGAAACCATATGGACTGGGACTTGATGAGAGCATTCAAAGGACTGATGTTATCCCAAAATTTGAATAACAGCTCCTGGAGAAAGTGGGGGAGAAGGATCAATGCTTAATCAAATCCAGGCTTTCATTTGCTTGGACTAACAGCTAAGGAAACTGGTTTAATTTCTTCTGTGAGAAAAGTGAGATAAATGATGTATGTGTCTTGGGTAAAATATTTGATCACTTACCTTCTTAGTCATCACTGGTCTTTAATCGCACATTATGTAACATTACACCCAGTACAGATTACATCAGGGGGAAAAATCACAACCATGCAGCCTGCAGAAACTAGAAAGTAATTTGTCTCCAGGAGGAAGGATGCTCTTTTCTGCACACTCTGTGTACAGCACCATTTATCATCTGGGAGCAGAACAGCGCTCAGCTGAAGTCACATCAGCCCAGCCCTCCCCTTCGAGGCGCCTGTCCCAAAAGCAGCCAGACCCTACAACTTTCCCAGGGCAAAGGCCTCTAAAGCAATGCCAAATCACTCAGCCCAAACAGGTTTATAAGACCTTTTAAACTCTCAGGCTCTGCTGTAGTGAGTACAGCCTTTTCCCAGCTACCTCTGTGACAATGCCATATTCAGAGACCCGCTGCACTTGCAGATTGAAGACAGATCTATTTGGTAATAACAAAAAAAAAAAAAGGCCTCCCAAAGCCAAACCCTCTAAACAACTTATTTCCTACTGAAGAAACTTCTCTGAGCCTATGAAACCTAACTACTCTTTGGCATGTCTTCCCAAACACAGCATGCAAAAGTAGTAATATTTTATGTTTCAATTACAGGACATTGTGGGCTGCTGCCATCTGCTATGGAAGGGACATTCTGCTCCCTGAACATCCTGGTTGTAATTTTCACAATATTTGAGTTTCTGAGAGATACCAGGAGCTCCAAAACAGCGTGGATACCCATCAGCACTAACAGCACTTAAAAAATGGGAGAGGTGACTTGAGGGTGGCAGCGGATTTTGGCACCTCGGAATTTTTCCCCAGGCAGTGGAAAATATTCCAGCATGCACTAAACATGTAAGAAACTTTCCCCAAAGCACATGGCAAAGGGAAAACATGAAGGAGTGCCTCATGCTATAACATCATCTCCCTTTTCCGGAGCTACAGTTGGGTTCAATTTTCTATTATTGCAGATCTTTGGGGTGGGACTTGTTTGAAGGGCTCAGCCTTGGCCCAAATCCTCTCCCACTGGAAAACAATGAGCCCCTTGACCCCCTCGCTGCTTTAATGGCAGGAGAGCGCAGCCAGCACGGAGCGCTTGGGGAAATTCCTCTCCTCCACCCGCTCCCTCACAATGGGTCAGACGTTTCATCCCTGTGTGAAGCCTGAACAAACAGGCATTGCACAAGGAAGCGCGGCCGCCGTGCCAAGGGCAGCCTCCGAGGCACAGCCCCTCTGCGTTAACCATTGCAGCTCATGGAGCAGGAGCCATCCTGGATGTCCCTCCTGGGGAGCACGGTCCCCCAGCTGCCTGCCTGAGTGATGCCTGGGAAGCTCTGCAAGTGGAGGCTGGCAGGGCCAGGCTGGCCATGACATGGTTCATGCTTCCACATCCTCACACAGATAACAAGGATGGGGATTGCTGACCTTGAGGGCTATTTGCTGTAGGGTCACTTTTGGTTCCCTGGTGGCAAATTTTGATGCAGGTTCATATTTTTTGAAAATTGACCCATTTCATTTATTAATGAAACAATAACGTGCCCATAAATAATTATGTATCACCTTCAGAAGGAGAATAATTTATTGTTGAAGCGTTTGAACAAATTATGCTTACCACTCAAAGACAATCCAAACCTGGGGACATCTACCTGCTATGCCACACCCTGGCATTTCTTGAAAAACCCTGTCTGACTGCCAGCTCAGGCAGCAAAAACAACCTGTGCTGAAAGACCTGCAAAGCTCACCCACATTTTTATCCTTGGGACTATGGATTATGGTACAGTAAGGAATTATGGGTGGACATATACAGTGCATGAGAGCTTTTACACCCATGGACTGCCTTGCAGAAGAAGGTGGCATGAGGACTAAATATGGGCTCAACAACCTTGAGCCTGTGCCTTACCTGAGCTATTTCTGGTGTGGCTCATCAGTGCTTTTTTCCAAAATCTCAGGATGTGTGTGGCCAAAAGGAATAGTTAGCTTTTTCTTCTGCATTAGGTAAAAATGCACAATAAATGGTTCCTCTCAGTTTACATTATTTGAAGATCTATCTCATCACCTGCAATGCCAAGAGAGCTGAGCATTGCTATGACCCTTCTGTTGATGGCATAAAGCCCTTTCTCAGGCAGCCCTGTGCACAGTGTGCTCATTTGAGGGGTAAATAAAGAAGACATCATGGCTGGATGTGCGTTCTCTGCTAGCAATCAATGCACAGCAGACACTTTTGATGAGGTTAGATAACAAGCATCACATGGAGAGAGGAGTACCATGCACATACAACCTTCTGAATATATGTCAGCAATAAAATGATAACTACAAAGGCAAGCAGTAGCTGCCCACTGTAGGATGTCTCATCTAGCTCAAGTTCAGCTCTGCAATACAAACCCAGCTCTGTGTAGTTTGATAAAAAGCCGCCCTAAAACAACAACAAACCCCCTACACACTGCTCTGAAGGATTAGCACAAGGATATATCTTTGTTCACTGAGCCTTTTTTAATCTTGAAAAAGGAATTTCTTACATCAAAAATAGAGGATTCTTTCATGTCACTGTCAGCTCCATAGCCCACCTAAAAACTGCATTATTACCACTGACAGAAAGACAGGTGTTAACAGCTGGAGAGAAAACAAATGTAGAGTGCTGTGGCAAAATTTGAGGAGAAACAGATGTGTGAGCAATGCTGCTTTGATATTTATTTTAATAGTGCTTCTCAAACGTGTTCAATATTTATGCAGCCATAGGCTCAGCTTTCAGCGGCACACGAGAGCCTGCATTATTCGCCTCTGCCACCACCTCTTCTTTTCTTTTCCTCCCTTCCAACAGTCATAAAAAGCAGCATCCACAAATCTCCCAGGAAAAGCCAGCCTATTCCTCCTCCCCTCCCCCAGTATGAAATGGATAGAGTTTTTTAGCAGTGGGAGTTCAGTGTGATTAGTATGCTAATACGGGAGAGAGAAAAGGAAATGGAGATGAGAGATACGCTCCTTTAGCGAAGAAAAGCAGGAACAACTGAAAGGAGGATCTCTGCTAATCAATTAACCTACAATGGACCTAATGCCATTGTGCATAAAGGGACAGAATTCTCGGTGACAGATGGCACTTGGGCTCGTGATATTACAGGGCTGCTGCTCCAGAGCTTGTTTACCTCCCATACAGGGGTAAGCAATAAAGCAATAAAATTGCTTATTTATTTTAAAGAGAGAAGTTGAAATGCTTATTTACCAAATCAATCAAGATTTAGTAAGGCAGAACAGCCACAATCCTCATGGCCCTAAAATGCTGGATACTTCACTGATTTCAAATAGCAATTATCTATTGCAGCTTCTTGAACCCGCTCTGACTGCAAAGAGACATTTAATTTGCAAATTTTGATGAAAATTGTCATTTTTTTAATTGCCTATTTCACCGATTTGAATTTTAAAACAAACGATTAACTAGAAGCTCATTTTTACTTGCCTAGGGCAAGCCCAGAAAAATATTTGTCAAGACCCAAGCCTGTCTGCTTAGCATTTGAGTTGAGAAATGCACAACTGTCTTCAAGTCAACATTAGCTGTGACAGAAGCAAGACTATTATTTAACAGTAGCTGAAAATGTCAAAAACAAGCGGCATTTGGCATTTTGACAAGATGGCGTTGAAAAGAAACTATTTTTTTTTCCTCAACACTCAGATAACCATAAATCAAAAGTGTACAATTACCACTTGGCTCAGAGTACTGCTTTGGTGGGTTTCTCTGAACCAGTGGGGAGAAGGAGAACAGGTCTCCATCTTCTGCTTGCAGCCACCTTCAAGGTCCCAGCACAGCCCAGACCCTCCATACTTCAAAATACCCATGTTCTGCTCTAAGGAACAGGCGTGGCATCATCCAACAACTTATGTCAGACCTCAGGCCCATCAGCAGGATGAAGACATCCCAAAAGCTAAGGATATATGTTAGTGCTCCAAGGTATATATTTTAGGTGTTACCTGTCTGCCAGAATAAATTCAGACTTTTTTTTAAGTAGGTGTTGTGCCTAGGCATTAATCAGCTTTTTTTTTACACTAGAAATTGTAACAAAGGGTCACTTGAATTAATTAAAAACAGTATTGTGTTGAAGAGAAGCCTGATACTGAAGAAGTGCAGGAAAATGAATATCTGAAGCACTTTGTTCTCACAGTGAGATTAAGTTGGAAGTTACTGTTTTAATCAATGACAAGATGTGACAGTGTTCATGGTAAACAGTGTTGTGAACCATCTCAGGGAAACAATAACATGGTGATAAGACACTGCCTTTAAGAGCTTTAGATACCAGAATGAACAGGCCTTAATAACTTAAGAGTTGCCAAAGTGATGAACATATGTTCATCGCATGCAGCAGATACTGCCCCCCATTCATCTGGGCTCAAGTACAACAGTTTTTCTAGCAAAGTTTCCCACCCATGAAGTCCCTTTAGCATCAGTCAGCATTAGGTAGGGTATCAAATCCCATAAAGATTTGTCTTTTCAAGTGTGTCAGTTGCCTGTTTCTGTCCTTCCTCAGTGAAATCTCATCATGCACATCAGAGCAGCTGTGCAGGAGAGACATCAGGAGTTTGTTGCACAGACCCTTTCCTAGGTCCCATCCCTTAATCTGCCCTGTACCAGCTCCATGACCAACCTCAGCACATCCCTCTGGGTTTCACTAGTTACTGTGACCTTGGGAATCACAAACTTTCAGAGTCTGACAGCTCACCAAAGCAAAACTATTCCATGAAAAGCTGATTCAGGTGATGCCAGAAACCACATGCTGTCCCCATGGCTTTAAAACTTCCCTGAACTTGGGGGGCTTCTGGTAGCAACTGGCTCTCTTTCCCTTGCAGAGCACCTCTGGTGTCCTGCTTCTAAGGCTAGTGGTGGGCAGGAGAAGGCAACACCACAGACAACAGGCTGACCCTTTGCACTGACCTTGCATTGATGGGGGAACCACTCCAGCTTCAAGAATCTTATTTTATTGCCAGGGAACAGATTCAGAGCCACAGGCTGTGAGAGCAACACAGCCATGCCCATTTACCTGTGAACTGATCCAGAGTGGGTCTCACATCTCCAAACTGTAAATTCAGGGACCTGGGGTGCAAAAAAGCACCTTGAATGGGGGGGTCTGAAAAGACAACTCTCCCTCACACCTTCAAGTTTACTCCCACCAAGGCAAAGAGCTGAATGCAGAAGCAACCTGTCACACCTCTCTATGTTTTTTGGTACTTAAAGGTGATTCTCCTTTGTAAACTTACGTTTAAAAACAATCAAAAAGCCCGTGTGTGTACTGTACAAATACCACTGGTATTTGTCTTTGAGCTGGGCATTCTGACCTGACATTGAAACAGAATTCCCTTTTGTATCCAGCCTGCTTTATCAGTGACCCCCCCATCTTGCTGCTCTTTGCTGTCCCAAAGTTCTCCCCTGGACCAGTGCAATGATCAAAGTCTGCAGAACTAACCTGAAAAAACCCACATTTCCAGGAACACGTGGATACCTTCCTTTCCACCAGCTTCATTATTTCTTAACACTGCATCTCTACTCTTACTACCTACATAATACTGTATGTTTAATGCTTCTTATACCACCTATCCCCACAGTGGACTCATCACCTCATTGATTCACATCCTTAACCATCAGTCTTCAGGATCTTCCAATTCATCATCTTCAAGCCACTGCTCCAGCACCATTTTTTGCTTGATATACTGATTTGAGGAAACTTGGTTGGTAAGAGGAGTCTGAAACCACACAAAGCAGTATTATTTCTCTCTCCTCAGTTTAATCAGAGCAGGCACAGGTCCAACACAAAGCCTCAGCTGAATTCCCTACAAACAAAATACTGGACAATAAAAAAAAAAGAAGCAGGATTGTGGCAAGCATCTATGACAACAAGCTCATCAGCAGCCAACATTTTGTATTTGCATCATTATTAATCTGCTCTGCCAGATCTGATTCTCCTGAAGAGCTGATATCCCATATAAAAAGCACACACTGCAAATCACAGAGGATGATGACAGTTTTCATCAGTGCTGAAAGAGAGGAGGGAAAGGCAGGATCTGTGGTGTGCTGCTCTTACGTGTTGCACAATGTAGGAATTTTTCTGACCTGTATCAGATGAGAAAAGAAGTAAGGTCTAAACAATTTCATCCCCTTCCAACAGAGTGGGCCAAATTCCCAACCAGCATGAAATGCTGCATATGCAGTGAAATCGATGGAGTTATGCCAGTCTGGCTGAGAACTTGGCTTTGCATGTCAGTTCATTCAGCAGTGATTGCACTTGACATGCAGCTCAGAACAAGCATTTGTTTTTAAACAGAAACAGTGGAGTCTTTCACTGCTATCCCAGCCCATACATAGTCCTGGCTCCAAGTGCAGGATTAACTGTCATTAGCTCAGGCTGTTATGTCTTTGTGCAAAGGAAGAGTAAGGAGGAGGAAGAAAGCACTTTTTCTCTCTTTGGCACACTGATGGCATGTCTCAGCACTCGAGACAAGAAATGATGCTCTGCAGAGCAGGGAAATTTTGCTCTTTGCTGTAACCTGAAATTAATACATGCACTTGATGTCCTTACAGGGACTGGGCATCCTTTCACCCCACCTCAACACTGTGGAGTCACATCCTCCTCTTTACCTCAACCAACCAGTGTCCTGGGCCAGACCAGCAGCTTTCACAGAGTTCAAATGGAATGTGTCAATCTAAGCAGGAAGTTGCTAAAGCCTCATTCCCAGGAAAATTCTCTGGTGGCACAGCCAGGCTTACCCCAGGCATCCCTAGTCACTGAGAAAACAACTGGCACAGCTGGGATAGAGAAAAACAGACGAGCCAAAGCATGTTCTGATGATCACTGCCAATGAGGTGATGCCTTTGGAGAGCAGCTGGGACCAGAACAAGTCAATACAAATGCATCTGTAAGACTCCCCTTACCCTTGTTTTGAAACAGTCAGAATGATCACTTACTGTCCTTTTCCTTCTTGCAACAACATGGAAAATGCTGGAGGCTCTCCCTGCATAATTTCTATATGGTAAATTAAGGTGCAACCCTGTTCCTCACAGCTTTCCTTTTAGTCCAAACATTCTTCCCCAATAATTGCAAGAAACAAATCTTGCTCTGAGGTTTGATTACCAAAAAAAATTGGCATTAAATATCTAAATTGGCATTGAATATCTAAATCTAATTTGGCGTTAAGTATCTAAATGTTGGTTACAAGATGTATACCAAACTAATCAGAGAATAGAAACAGCCAAACTACATTGTGAATTCAGACAGTGACATATTTATAAATACAGATTTTTCCTTCAATAAATATTTTGCCATATTTGTTTCAAAGGCACAATTTCAGGATTTCTACCAAAAAAGTCACAGAAAGCAGATTGTATGGCTACTCTTGTGGACCTTGCCACTGCAAATGTTCTGCAATGTGTACACATATCCCTGCAAAATTACAGTACAGCAGGTCACCTCCTGCAGGGATGCTTGACAAAGACAAGGCAGAGAAAGTGAATCCTATGAACCTCAGTCTGGAAATGCTGCAGGTTGTGCACCTCACACAGATGTACAGGGCATACTGGACACAGACCTCTCTACCAGTTTGGTCTGAAGAAAATTAGTAGCTGTCCCTTTGCTTTACATTCCTTTTTGTTCCTATATATTGCTTCCTATCTGCTACAGTCCTGGGCAGGCTAAACCAGTGTGGATGTGCAACAGAAGCTACTGAACTCCTGTGCTTCAGAACCAAACAAGAAAGGAAAACCTCAAGAAAATGCCAAACTACATTTCAACCTGTATTTCAGCTCTGATCAGATCAAGAAATAACCTCTACTTCTTCCCCAGCACGGCTTTTAAACATTCAAAGCACAAACTCCCAGTATGCTGCCTGAAAAGTCCAGGCATAAAGTTTATCCTTTAATTTGAGGCTTTGTCATTTGACTGGGGAGAAGGTAATCAGGACAAGGCTCTGGACCATGCTGCTCAAAACATGACAACAGACACACCAAAAATCCAAGCTGGCTGCCTGAAGCAATTAAAGGAGTGTTTACTATTCCATGACAGTTAACATGTTGGACTGACCTTTCATTTACTGTTTAGTGCTGAACATTAAGCTGCAAAATTACTCATGCTTTGCATTTAGTACTGGCATCAGAACTAACAGCATTAGATGGCTATTCCCAGGGCGAGGCACACGTTGCTCTGCCCAGCTGTGCACCTACTTTCAGCAACACTGATCTGATACCCAACAGCACTTCCACAGGTCCTGTTCACCCACTGCCATCAGGAATTATCAGTAACACTGCTCCAAAATGTAAAAAGCATATGCAAAATGTCCAGGGTGATGCAGCTGGTGCAATTAGGTTCCTTCCTTACGTACCAGGAAAGAACAAAAGGGAGGACTGGTGTATGCCCACAGGTCCCCACGGCAGGTCCCAGACAGATGGCAGCAGGGAAGTACAGAAGCTATGGAGGAAAAGTTTCTTTGTTTACTCTCCTCCTAGCTGCTTACAGCAGCCCTGTTATAATGAGAGGCACAGGATACATTTTTCAAGTGCCTGACAGGTCAGTAGTTGGAATATTCCCTCAAAACCCAAGTAACTTTCCATTCAACACCCTCAGGCTAGAAGAACCTGGAATTTCCACTCTTCGAGGCTACAGAGGGAAGGGAGAGGCAAAGTTTCCAGCAAAACACCTTTACTCATATGCTTCTGGCTAATCTTACTGCTTACTATCCAAAATTATGGTTATTTCTACCCCTGGCTGTAATCTGCCTGGTCAGACACATGGCATGCCCAGGATACTGCATTTTGACAGCAGAGTTAGGAATTTTGGGCCACAGGTTGCCAACACAAACAGAGGATTTTTCCACTCACCCCCTACATGCCTTCCAGCTTTCAGCTGTGGTGCTGCCCTGCTGTGGGACTGCATCCCAAACCCTCATGCACCTCTCTTCTCACCCCTGCCTGGATGTTTTTCCATTACATTTCCAAACCTCTCTTTATCAGACATTTTTTGAGACAGTGATGGGCACGATGAATGGAGTCTGTGAGTAGAGAGACATTCAGTTCATATCCAGACCAGAACATTAATAAATACAAATACATTATTAATTTCCCTGCCATTTGTGTTTTGGGGTTTTTGTATATCCATATTAGCTATTTATATCTAAATCTCTATTTTCAGTATTGTGAGTGAAGCTATCTTATTCCCACTGCAGATTCAAAAGAGCAGATCTTCCAAGGCTGCTCAGCATGGTAATTAAGATAGAATCACGGCTGATTTGATCCTCCCTGCTTCTTTTTCACTATTTTTATACAGATATGCAACCAATATGCCAGCTAAATGGTCAGAATTATTATGAGATTGCTGATAGAAGGCAACTCAGTGTATTTTAAATATCAATATAACTTCTTAAAGAAAGAGGAAACCTATCAATCAAGGTTGCAATTGTGTTTAATGCACATTTTGCTTTTAACAGCAATTTGCCAGTTTAAACAGCATTGACCTTACAGGAGTCAATTAGTGAAGAGGTTAGAATGCTTTTAAAGTTGTATCTAAATTATACCTTATTAATTCTTTATTTAACAATATTTTTCAGTCTACTGTTATAACTACATGCTATACAGTAGCAGCATGTCCACATTACTGAAGGCTGTGTCACCATTCTCACCATGAACCTTTCTCAGGGTTTGAACTCATCAGCCATAAAATCACAGCAGTTTGAAACAACAAGACACCCACAATGTGATCCTTCACTGATGTTAGTCAAGTAAGAATAAAAACAGAAAGACACATATAATAAAGGACTCCACCCAAATTTATTTTGGATGATTGCTGCCTTTGCACAACATGCTCAAAATTTCCAAAATGAAATTTAAAAGTCAGCGGACAGCACAGTCTAACCAGGTTTAGCTGAATCTGAGTGCAAAGTGCTGCAAAGTGGGTGCCACAGATGCTCAACAACCACTTCTCACATACTGCACATTTCAACACACACAGGCTGCTTCTGTGTAAGTATCAGGCTGGCAGGTAACAGCAGTTCTACCACCAAGGGAATAACAAAACCAACTGATCTTCAGTTGTACACACTTGTTGGTCATGATGAAGGTAAATGTTTACCAAATCAGCACACTGGCTACTGAAGTACTGTGTTATTCCCTACAGTTAGCATAAGAAACATCTGAATTTTGATGCCACTCATGCCCTGGTTACTCAATAGGGACTTCTCACACTGTCCACCAAGCTGAAGCCATTTGTTGAAGTAAAGAAGGTGGATGAGGTGAAATACTGTAAGAGAGAGAGACTCAACAGCTTCTTCAGCAAATTGCCAGAGCCTGCCTAAAATAACTCACCTTTCATTCCTGCCCAGCTTCTTGGTTTTGTCAATAAAATGCTTATTGCCTTTTGGTCTGATTAAGAGAAAACCTCTGGTCTGGGATCTACTCAGACATGTTCTGCCTCTGCTTAAAGCAAAGTGCCTCTGTAGGTGCTTTCCTGAAACAGTGAGCGGCAGGTGATGACATTTTCTGGAGCTGCAGAACCAAGCTCTTCATACCTCACTTGCTTATTTATTACTTTTACAATTTCCAATTCAAGAAATTTTTCTTTTGTTACAATGCTTTTGGAAGTGCTCATTCCACACTTTTCAGACTTGGAGGTAAGCAGGTAAGACTGGAAAGTTGCCTAGTTACAGCTTCGTGTACAACGCATTCACACATTTATTAATAAAAACTTGTCTAAACATCTACTTGTTCTTTGGACCAACTTCAGCCTCCCCAGGTGACTGTAACATGTCTTATAAACCTTTCATGGAAGACTTAAAAAATAGTACTCAAAGACAAAAAAGGAAAACAAATACATTTAAATATCATCAACAAAGACAGAATGGGAAAACAAAGTGGAGACATCCCACGCCAAACTCACTGCAGGCACAGGTTAGTAGTGTCCTCTTGAAATCTGCTTTCTGCCTTCTTGCACTTCTTCCAGCTCATGCTCTTAAAAGCCAGCTGCAAAGCCAAGAGAAAATTCCATGTATGCCCCCAGATATGGGTCACACACTCAAATCCTTAAGAAGGGAAGTGCTCAGCACACAGCCCATTTCAGCTCACTGTGCACAGGCTGGCTGTGCACAGGCACCTGTCAAACAGGCCAACAGCATTTCTCTGCCTCACACAACTGCTGTAATAACAAATGCATTTATGGTTGCCTGGACACAGCAACGAGGGCTCCATCAGTACCTAAAATACAGCACTGCTGATCCCTGCCAACTGAGCAGGGGGTGGGCAAGGACCACCAAAAGTGACATTGGTAATGGAGGGGCTTACGACACTTTATGGTAGTGGCTGATTTACTTCAGAATTGAATTTTGCAATAAAAAACTCCCTAAGCTGTTTTCCTATCAACACAAATCAGCTTAAAGGATTGTACAAGAATGACCTGAACTGTATCCTGTTTCGCACACAAGCAGTTTCAGAATCTGTCCATGGTTCACATAAATTCAAAAACAAACATGGATGCTGGGTGTACCAGGGGAAAAACAGTGAATGTTTCCAGACTCAGTTTCCATTTCTGCGATACTGGGCATACACCACAGACAAATGAAATGCTATGGCAATAACCCATGAAACCTGCAGTGAGCATCCTCACCAGTAATGTGGGTCAGAAGAATTATATACTGTGTTAATAGGCATAAACGAGTTACTTATTGCATCAAAGTCCACCTGTAATCCATAAATTTCATAGAGATAGTATGGGCTATCATGGAAAGAGATCTTCATTGCTAAATGTGAACCCTCTCTGTCTTTTACTAGCTGTTAAGAACAAATTCCTCAAAACTTTCAAGATAAAGTGAATCAAGAAGTTTCAGCTACAGAAACATAGTGCAAAGGTTCAGTTTGGCACTGCAACATTACAGACAGACAGGAATTTATGGTAAACTGTTTAGATTTGGAAAAAAAGAATCCTATAATTGAACCAATATTGTCAAATGTATTGCATACTATTGTAACTTCACAGTAATCAAAATCAGACATCAAGGTTTCTATAGAAGCAGCAATCACAGATTGCAGTAAAGTATACCACTCAAGGGAAAAAAATTGCATTTTGGCAATTTCATAGTCAAGTGTTCCTTATGCTCCTCCAACAGTCATTTGTCAGACATTTTCCTGTTTAAAAGGTGCATTTCATTTCTTCTCAGTCCTCATGAGACTTCTCTGCGATAACTTTGCATTCATACTGAAAAACAGAAATTGACAAAATACTATTAATTTACATAACTAGTGAAAAAGACTTAAGACATTTTTCTACAAAATGGGTGATAAAATAGCTCTTGTTAAACTCCACTCAGGTAAGTTTGATCTCCTTAAGTTCTGTGAATATACTGGTGACTGCCATTTCTGTCCCCTGAGCAGGTCAGACTTTGGGGATGGCCTGATTTCTCCCCAAACACAAAAGTATGTAACAGAGTGTACAAAGCAAAGCATGGCAGTATTCTGATTTACAGACTGATCAGCTCACTAAGTACATCAACAAGAAATGATTGCTGGTTTCTACCTCACTGCACACCCTCGAGCCAAACAGCTGGCTGGTATACATGGAGGAAGAAATGATATGTACATTTAAACTTTTCTGGAAAGCAATCAATCCCCCTCCTCCAGACTCACCATTGCCAGCTGCCTGCCAATATTGCCCATTGTTATTCCACCAGCAAAAAATATACATGGCAACCAGGAACGGACATAGAGGAAGTCTGGGGATGTGTATCTGGAAAAGAACACACATTTCTGAGCTCGGTGTTCCAATACAGAGTTCTCCAAACACAAGGCAAATCCACAAGTATTAGGATATTTTAACTCAAAAAGATCCACATTATAGAAATTTAATTTCTTGCAGCAAACAACAAAGAAGGTTTCTTGTTGATTATAGCTGCATTTATTCAACCAAACAAAGTGTGTTACATTGTTGGCAAGGTAGCAATTTTATTTCAGTTAGCATTTCCAACTAGATTTCTCACTTACACTCACATAAGAGCTTTTATAAACAGTCCAATTTATGCTGTGCTCAAAATTAGGTGCTGACAGCTTTGAAAATCATGTCAAATTGTACCCCTTCAGTTATTCTGATTAATGTTACAGCTTCATTACATTATCATTTCACCTAGGGGAGCAAATACTTACTGATAAACTCCATTGTAGACCAGAAGCTGCGACACCAACGTGGCCAGGAAAGCAATTCCTACTCCAAGACCAAAGCCACTTCGTGACCTGTCAAAGGTCCACCAGAGCCCAATGGACAGGGCTGCCAACGTGAGAGACAGCTGGATATTGTTGGCAAAATCCACCTTCTGTGCTGCCTGTTAAGGATCAGCTTGGAAACACCACGGACAAGGATAAAGCAATTTTTTTTTGTCATTCTGTTTCTATTTTGGCACAACAGAAAAAAATAATTCCATTAAGACAAGTACAGTGTTACCTGTATCATCTCTCACACAGCTATCAGATGTGAGAAATTAAGGCTTGTAATTATCAATATTTCAGGAAACTAAAAACTTATGACACTTCTTTCAATTTTAGGGTCTTTTCATTGTAGAAGACTGAAGAGACTGAAGAGCCTCTTCCCCTACCAATCAAGCATTTTATACAGACACACAATGCACATCTCACCCTCACCTGGCCCTTTATTACACTCAATATGAAATCTTAAATCTAGCATTCTTAAACTGACAGGAATTTACTAAAAAAGGTATTTACCACTATTAATTACATTTTTAAATCACATAATGCTTTACATTCAGCTCAACATTAATATGTTAATGTGTTTGATAAATCAGAATGAAAAAGCTTATTGGAAAGTGTTCATGTAAATCAACAATGAAAGTCAGTTTTGTCAGCTTGTGAAAGAATTGTGAAGTCACTTCAGATATCTTTGTGTGTTTCACATCCTTCAAAATGTTTTGGAAACACTAACTCATTCTCATTACTCCAGTCCAAAACAGATAATTAAAAAGGGGCTTGTCATGCTGCTTTTGCCTGAAAGCAAATTTATGGGATGACAGTATAAAAACCACTGCCCTATTTCCTCACAAAAATCTGGAGGGAGACCTAGTGGAAATGAGAAACAAGCTTGAGTAACTGAAATAAATAATTACAGGATAAAAATCAATAGCTTCAGAAAAAGTGTCAAAGAAGATAGATCCCTCACCAAATCTGGCAATGTGCAGAACTGGCAACAGCTGAAGAGAAAGCAGTCTGGAGAGCTGTCAAGAAGGAAATACAGACAGTACATTACTGATGTCCTGGGATATGGGGAACAGCTGCTAGAGAACTGCAGAAAATTTGCTGTAAATAATCAGACTCATGTAAAAAGGAGCTGTCAACTCTTATTTCTAAAAAGCAGCAAAGCTGCCACGGGCTCACCCAACAGGTACAGGTGGTGAGAACCACAGCACCAGAGCACAGCACCTCTGGAAGGAGAGTGAGGTTTGTGAGGGACAGAGGGAGGGACTCGGAACCTCGGCAGCTCCAGCTCATCCAGCCACACTGGAGGGTGGGGAAAAACCACACAGCAACAAAACCAGCAGCGGCCAAGCAAGCCAGCTCTCACACCTTTCACTTAATGTGCCCTCACTTCCTGGGAATGAGGAGATCCAGCAGCACAAGAACAGAACTTTTAGCACCATTTTTGTGAACTGTGTTGGAGCTGACATGGGTGGAGATGAGCATTGCAGAGATGATAACTTTCTTTCCAAAACCCAGCAGACCCTGGTTTTAGCTGACAGAGGAGGCACTAGGCGTAACTGCAGAAAGCCTCTCAGACCCACAGCACTGCCAGTAAGGTGCACCAGTCCATGAGAAATGCATCCTGTCACCCAGAATGCTCTCTTGGCATCAAGGAAGGCATCCTTTGCAGAAGGGGGTAGCAACATTTCCTGGCATTGTATAGCCCTGGGTATTCCTGGTCCTGAGCTTTCCCCACTCTTTGCAAAGTGCATGTGCTTCACTCATGACCTCAGACAGGGCCTCAAGCTCCTACTGTGGTATTAATAGGACATCAGCTTGCAACAACCTAAAGCACTTTTCTGTAATACCTACTGCATTAATATCTTCCTGCACTAACCTTAATTATTCAAAGAAAAGAAACACTCTAAGTAAGACAAAGCCCAGTATTGAGATATTCCTAATGAAAATATTTTTCAGAACAAAAAGATGTGAGACTCATCAGCTCCAATTCTGCTACATATTTGACACTAACACATAATCTGCCTTTCCCTTGCAAAAATGCTGCGTGTTACACCTTTAACACCAATTCAAATTCACCACAACTGACTGTATGAGCTTTTTTTAGAGGAAACCCATTTGTTACCAGCAATGTCACTTGGTTATAGGATACAGCACTGGCATGATTTATTCCCACAAAGACTGCTACACATCGCATGACACTGGACCATTCTCTCTTGAACTTATGTGGCTCTCCCAGATGTCTGTCCATGCAGGGGTACAATAACCCAATCACAGCTGTGGAGACAGGAGAGAAAAAAGGCCCTCAAGTTAAAGCACTGGCAACATTTAACAGCCTAAAATAAAGCCTAGAACAGCTTAGAATAAAGGTTATCTAGATTTTGATGATTAGAGTCACTACTAAAACATAAATTTTAAGGATAAACAACACAAAAAATTAGGATCAACAGCCCATATATTGTAAAACAAGAGGAATTTCCAAGAGTTTCATTTAAAAAAGCTCCATAGAACTCAGCAGCATCTTCACTGCAGCAGAAGTAGCAACACAGAGACAATTTGAACCAGGGGCAGAGGATGACAGAGCTCTCCCCACACCAAAGTCAGCACTGTAGTTCAGAAAGAGCACTAACAGCTTACAGGTTGGCACTTCCAAAAATCCCACACATCAAACATGTTTAAAATAACTGCAAAACCAACACACCACAGTACTGGTGTGGTTTGTAACATCAATATTTTGTGTTTTCTTCTGTTCTTGTTACAAGCAGGCTTTGTTTGGATAGCATTTTTCTCTTCTTCAATGCTACTCTTAAGCTCACCCAGAAGAGAGAAAGCCAAGAGCCTACAGCAGCTGTTGAATACAGAAAGCAAACAGGAATTCCAGCCCCAGGGAATTGAGATGCTCTTTCAATATTGCTTCAGAAATGTGTTCTCTACTGCAACTGCAGCTAAAAAGATTTTTACCAAGCACACCAAGGATCTATAATGGTGCCTTAATATTAGATTGTAGTGGTGTGAGCACAGCAGAGCCTGAGCCTTCGGTACAGACTGCAGTGCCTTCAGTCCAGCACACTGCTGGGGGTAACACTGCAAATGCTCTTTCCTCTGCCACAGAGAAAATTGATCCCCAGGATCCAGGAAAATAAATCATCAGTAATGCTGGAGTGGAAAAAAAAACCTCCCTGAGCAATTTTCTTGCCAAAGGCCTTGGGCCAAACTCATGACTAATAATGGTGATGGATGAAAGGACTTTTCTGAATGCAGCCTCGATCACCCCTGATTATAAATATGCAAAATACCTTTATTCTGCTCATAATAATAAACCATACTGCAGAGAAATGTTACAGCAATTCCACGAAGGCTGTGCAAGTAAAAATGGTAAGAAAATGGGTGAATTATCAGCATTTACCACAGAGGTTCCCTGTAAGCATGCCAGCAGCGAAGATAAGGAAAAAAAATGGAGAAGACTAATAACGAAAAAAAGAAAACGCTGAACACCTCAACAGAGTGACTCCTGCTGGGAAAAGCTAATTAAGGCTGTAGTATCTTTAAATCAGATGACTTAAAAATCAAGTACTAAAATCAAAGAGTGCACTTCACAAGCCATATCCAGTCTTTCCACCAAAACTACCAACCCATGAGGCCCAGAAAGGCCCACAAGTTTCTTGTGAGATGATGGCAAGATGTAGCCTTCCTGAGTTCCCACTGGCAGCTGCAGTGTTCTTAGGTGACCCAGGAGAGCACAAAAACTAATTCCTGGACACGTGTATTTGTGTATGCAAAAAGATCAGAAGGATACTAACAGCTCAATGAGGACAGTGATGCTGAAAGGGAATTTTTTATCTTCCCCACCTCTCACACAGCTTTTTGCAACTATCTGTCTCAGCACACCAGGCATAGACACATGACTGAACTTACCTGATGCTGTGCCACAGCAAGGTGGAACCCACCAAGCTGAGGAGAAGATGCTTGTGATCACGTCAGGGGGGAAGAGAGTAACATTTCTCTGGATCTGAAGCAAGTTTAATACTAATGCAAGGAATACACCAATAAAAAACAGCACTACACCACGAATTACCAAATTCATGCCACGACTGGTTACAGATGAAATGTACGGGCCACACTTTTTTGGTAAGGTTGGTGTTGCATCATTTTCTGCCATGACTTCTTAAGTTATCAGAGGCATCCAAGAGGCTGACTGAGGATTCACTTGCAATCAATATTTCAACTCTCTTCAATTAGAAGACACCCAAACCCTGAAAAATAATAAAAAAGAGTGAAAATTCAGATATAAGAAACATTACACGTATTTCCCTCAACTTATTTGGAGATTGGGTTAAAAAAATGCCTATTATATTTTTTCTGAGTTTTCTGAAGAGCCAATTAGTCCTTTGATAGCAGAATCAACCACTGCTGCAAAAATGCCTTACAAAGGGAATAGGTTTCACAAATAGTTTTTTCTACTAGGAGACAGAGGAGGAAATATGTGGGATGGGACAAGTAGGAATGTGAAAGTACATTCCAGGAGGTGAAGAAATGACACAGGTATCAGATGAAAGAAAGGCTTGCTTTGCAGTAAGAATAAATTGGTTTACTCCCTTCCTTGAAGCAACGACTGGAGAGGTTATATAATTCAGCAGCAAGTAAACACAGCCCTCAATTCCACGTCAGCCATAGAGGTTCAGCGATCTCTTTTCTTGAAGAGACACTAAAAAACCATTTCTCAACTGGAAATTGACAACTCTGAAGCAACTTTCAGGCTGGAGTCAGAATTTCAGCAATCCTGCAAGCATACATGTTTTGCAACCTCCAATAAGAGCAAACAGCTCAGCAAACTACAGCAGTAACTTCAACAGAGATAAATATTTACCTAAGTAACACACACACCTGGTGAAAACTGCCCTACATCATGACAAACCCTGACTGTAATCAGGCACAGAAGCACCTGAGGGCAAAGGAAAAGGAGCTCCACCTCTCTTTGCACTGGGAAGCCTCTGACATGAGTAACTGCCGGCACTACAGGAATGGCAGAGTTCCCACCCCTATCCCTTCCTCAAAAACAAACAAAACCTGTCCATCATGGGTCTTGTTATACATGGATTCAGGGCCACACTCATGTACAACAGCGATTTTGATGGACAGCTTAGCCACCTGGAACTTCAGAAAAAAAGCCCTGACATTGTTTTTAAATCTGAAACTGCCAGCTGGTAGCGGCTTCTGTTAACTCTTATTTATGGCACATGGGGAGCCAAACCAGAACATCCATCCCCTTTCCTCTCAGCTCCAGCCAGCCAGGAAGCTCTCTGCAGACACAGCAGCAGAGCAGAGGACTCAGCATTCATTCACTTCTGCTGACTGAAAGCCAAAAGGAAAGTTAAATACATCCAGGCTAGTTAAGATACTCCAGCCAACTGCACAGATGTGATGCCACACCATAGCATACTCCATCACATGATAATGTTCTGACAGACAGAAAAAAAAAAAAAAAAAAAAAAGAGGATAAAAAAGAGAAAAGTTCTCTTCATACAAAACTTCCCAGTGGCAGTTTGGGGAGGCAACAGTGTCTTCCTAAGAACATGGGCTCTCTACACAGCCAATTCCCCACGTTCCTTATAATCATGAACACACCTTGGGGGGAAAGGGAACCACCAAGGTGTGAGTCTTCTTGTCTGCTTCCTGAGTCAGACTGCCAGCCCTGATGTCTGTATCAAGGCTGGCACTGGCACTGCAACACTTCCTTGGAGCAAAAAGGAGGTGCTCCAGACTTTTCTTTCCTGCTCTGGATGGCACAGCACTGGAGCTTAGCATACTTGGATCAGCCTTTTAGCCTCCAGCAAACAAACCATGGAGTCACAAAAACATCACTATTTCTACTGAGAATCTCCCTCGTGTTCCCTGGGGCTTTGGGATTACCTGGGATTACACCAGGTAATCACTGGAATTCTCTGAATTTACAGGAGTCTTTCTAACACAGGCTGTTGGAAGCTGCAGCTCCCATTACAAACTCTGCAGGAATACTGTGCCTAACATGGGTTTTCAAACTGTTATGTCCCTTCTCAGCTTTGGCTTGCCTAGGGAAATAAACTAAACTCTTAACTCTCCACTTCACCATCCCAAGGGCTTTTGGCACTTCCTGAAGTCTGCATATCCCTTTTTTTAAATGCATGACCCAAGCTGATATATTAGGAAGCTCACACTTTTAGTTCTTCCTCTAATGAGCAGCACACAGGATAACAGTTTCTTTTTTCAGTCATAAAGTGAAATGTCCTGTGATCCTTTACTTATTCAAGTCTCCCCTCCTTCCTGTTCCTGCAGTCCTTGTTCCCTGGCACCAGCTCCAGACCTTGCACACTGCACTTCAGCCCTTAGGTGTCATTTATGTCTGACAGCCAACTTCAACCCACTTTTCCTGCAGGATCTCTCAGTCCTCTTTGGCCCTGCAAATGCTGCCAGCTTTGGGTCATCAGCAAGCATCTCACTGCATCCTATTTTGTGCACCAAGCTTATCAACTAAAATAAAATCATAGGATGTTTTGGATTGGAAGAGACCTTAGAGATCATCTAGTTCCACTCCCCAAACACTGAGAGAGACTGGACTTCAGTCAAAGTCCTGTCTTTCACGAAATCTAGAAATAATTTCCCTACATTGATTATTTCCCCATTTTACACTCTCTCTTGGTATCTCTCCCTCTAACAAGACTCTGCTTCTTGTAATTCTTCATCTACAGGAATCTTCAGCCTAACTAAGAATCATCAACTATCGTACATGGCCATACTAATGTAAACACTGATTGGCTCTTACTGGTTTTCCTCCTAGAAGTGCTGATGATCAAGTAAAAGTCCAATTTTATTCCCATATAAATCACTTTCAAATCATAAAGCCTGCATTTGTATAATTTCCACTTTTTCAATATGCCATTCAGCAAATTCATATTTAGTTCTGAATGCTTATCTAAATGCAACAGGAAGGAAATCACTCACTGCTTTTTCACAACCACTGCAGGTGCAAGTTATTTAAGACACCAGAACAGATTTTTATTAGCAGGTAAACAGCCTGACCACAGCAAGGGCACCTGGGTAGGAACATACTGACACATGTTTATGAAAGTAATTCTAAGTCCGAAACTAGTGTGATGTAGTCGTTTGCACCTGGTGAGAAACCACCACCTACACATATAATATAGTTGTTTTATCAGTTTCCAGATTTTCCACCGACCCTGAGACTTTCTGGCACGCCACAGAGCAACTGGGGAGCACAGCAAAGGGATCAGTGCTCAGGAAACATTCTTCATTGCCCCAGACAGCCGAGGTTCACAATACCCTGGCACAGCACAGATATACACTATCATCACCTCTCATGGAAATTAAATTACTACCTCTAAAGACACCAGTTCCTTCTGACTAGGAGGCCACTGTTCCTGCAGACAGCAGAGACTCTGTCTCTTTTAAGCCTTATGTTTTACTGCAGGTTTCCTCTCAGACAGGAACTGATCACAACATATTGAATCAACACGATTTCTGAGCCTTCATTTCCTGGGGAATGCACATTCCCAGCTGTAGCACGGCACCGAAAGCCGCAGGCTTGGCACTGCCGGAGCCTCAGCTGCCCTTCCCTGCTCGCTGGCACACGCGGACTGCAGCCCGAGCTTTTCAACACACCGCGCACCGTGCACGGCTCGCAAGGCAGCCACACGGTGTCTGGCATTGCGCAAAAAGTTAACAAGTAAATTATCACCCTGGACATTTTTAATACACTTAATCACTTAACTGTCTCCTAAGGAGAAGATCCCTCCTGCTCCCTTGTGCTCTCCCTGCGCACCGAGAGCGATTCACAACTTCTGACACCGCACAAACACACTGGGCACGGCGCGCTGAGGCCGACAACGAGAGGGTTTACTTGGGCAACACCACGCAGAAGACGGCAAGAACCCATCCGTCTGCAGCGAGGTAACGCCAAAAGCAAACAAAACCATCGCCTCTCAACAATTGGGCGGCGGTTCTGCCCCGAAGCCCAGCCCGCCTAGGCAGCGCCGGCACCTCCAGCCCGGCCCGGCCCGGCCCCGCACGGCCGGCGGAGGGGCCGCGGGCCCGGGCAGCCCCGCCAGGCACGGGCTGTCCCGGCTGCCGCGGAACGGCCCCGCCGGCCTCTCCCTCCCTCTCTCCGTCACCCCCGGCCCTAACGCGAAGCACCGCCCCGACCCGCGGGCAGCAGGAGCCGAGGGGCGCCGCTACCCGCCCGGCTCGGCCCGTTCCCCCGGCCCGCGGCTCCGCAGCCCCGGCCCAGCCCAGCCCGGCCCGGCCCCTCCGCAGCGCCGGGACTCACTCGGCCTCCGCCATGTTCCGCAGTCCCCGCCCCGCGCAGCCTCCGCAGCGCCCGCCGGGCCTCGGCCGTGCCGGGCACGGACAGCGCGGGGGGGCAGAGCGGGATGCGCGGCCCGGAGTCGCCCGCTTCGCTCGGACAGCGCTCCGTGTGCGGCTGTGGCTCTGCAGCGGGCCTGGAGCAGTGCACGGTGTTTATAACAGGAGGGCTTCACTTTGAGTGCTGTGTGCGGGAGTAATGGGTGCAAACTGAAAGACAGGAAATTTGGGTTAGATGGTAGGAAGAAATTCTTTACTGTGAGGGTGATGAGAGCCTGGAACAGTTTCCCCGGAGGGCTGTGGATGCCCCAAGCCCAGCAGTGTTCAAGGCCAGGTTGGATAAGGCCTTGGTCAGTGTGAGGTGTCCCTGCCAGTGGCAGAGGGGGTATCGGGACTGGATGATCCTTAAGGTTCCTTCCAACCCTTAACATTATATGAACCATTTAAAAGAAAAGCTGGATGTGTTGGGCTGTTTGCCCCATGGCCACGCTCCCAGCTGGGCTGGGGGCAGTGCCACAGCCTGTTCCACCTTCAGGCACACACATGGTGGGAATGAAACCCTTGTCCCCAGTTGAAGCTGCCAGCCCAGCTCCGGCCCTCCCGAACGTCTGGTCCCACAAGGACTCTCCCATGCGTTTGGCTCTGTTGATGGAGAACAAAATTGCACATCTCCGTATTCCAGAAGCCACGGTTTCACCTCCAGTTTGGGCCTTTTGGGGAAAATGTACATGAAGCAGAAAACAATTTGCTTTAGCCTGTCTTAGGGATGGTAAAGGCATCACAAGAAAAAACACCATTTATGTATGCGAGATGGAATATGTGAATATTACATTCATTTACATATCATATATTCATATTATTGTACTAATGAACTCTTCCCTTTCTCACACTGATACTGAATACTATTTATTAAAAAGATTAGCATATTGCATTCCCCCAAGCTTGGTATTTCACTGCAAAGACTTTGACAGAGCTTTCCATATTACAAGGTCTGCAGAAATTCAGTGCCTATCCCCCTATAGTTCTCAGAATAATGACTGGGTAGGATGAAATTTGTAGCTGATCACTGTAGTGGTATCTTTAGTGATAACTGTGGTTTCTTTATGTTGGTATGTTGTGATCAGCAGTGTCACCAAACATGCAAACTCAGAGAGGAGGATATGGGTCTATAACAGAGATATTAAGAATAGAAAAGGGAGACATTTGCAGCAGCAGAAACCCATTGTGGTTTAGATGAGCAATAAATGAATTTTCAAATCATTCAACTTTGGCTTTTGTCGCACAGAAACAAAGTCTTTTTATTCTCAGTAATTCTGCTGAGCTGCCTGCCCTGTCTGTGGTTTAGATGGTTATTTTGCTGTACTTGAATGCCAAATTCTGGATCAAGAAAGACAAAAGTTTTTTTAAATCAAATAAAATATCTTTCTTTAATTTTAGATAAATGCCTTTGGCCAGCCATATGCCTGAAGCAAACAAAGTGCCTTATTTATTTGTGCCTTAAAGACCAGGACCACCAGAAAGCCTGAAATTAGAAACTTTGGAAGCATGAAGTGTGTGCTGGAGGGAGGAATGTATGGCATAAGTAGATGGAGACTGCCAGTGATTGCTGGATCTTTCCTTCTCCAGACACTTGTAAATATAGCCAGGTAATGACTTGTATGTCAATAAATTTGGATTAGTTGCAGTCAGGTCTGCTGCTGTGTTTGGTGCAATAAAATCACAAGATCTTCCTACCAAAAAAAGTGACCCTATGACAAATATTACCCCTATTAATAGAGGCATATTAAAACTAATATGTGAGAAAATAAATAACCAGTGCTGGTGTAAACCACTGCAACTCCAAGGACTTTATGGCATTGCCAACTCACAGCAGCTGAAGTCTCAGTCCCAACACCCATCTGATTATCTCAGAGGGCAGAATATCCTATTGCATGAAAATGGGAAAAGCATGAGGGAAAATCATACAAAATGTATCTAAATTAGAAATTGCCAAAATAATTGCATTGCCAAATATTTTTACAGAGAAAGGAGGCAGAGATATGACCTGAAGAGAAATAGCACTTGCTCTGAATTGACTGGAATTGCTATGAAACATCATGGGAGAATCATCTCTTGGAAGGCAGCACAGAGTTGTTTGATTGCACTGGCTGCAGAACAAGATAATACAGAATGTTCTGAATTTAGTTTTGGGACATTGGTATTGCTCTGGATATAATAAACCTGACTGTGAAAAACTCAGGGAAGTTCATACGAAGCAGAGGAGCCTAAAGCAGCCACATACCTATAGAAAAAGTGGAATTGCAGCCACATACCTATAAAAAAAGGGATTTCTCTCCTGTCCCTAACAGTGGCATTTTAAAAGCTGTACTTTGTAAAGGCCTTCAGACCTGCCTGAGACACTCATTGAGTGAACCAAAGCCAGTTGATTTGACTGGAGATGTGTCCACAGCAGGATACAGGAATAGTAAGACAATAGATTCATGGATATATGGATGAGTAGGTGAGAAAGTGAAAAAGAAAATAAGAGAGGAGGTAGAAAAAAACTTAACCCAAGTCTTTGTGTGGTGATCCATGATAAAACATAAGGTGTTTCTGAACCTGTATCATGTGTAACTTGGGAAAAGCCTATCTGTAGACTTCTACTTTCTGTAGAAGTCTGAGCTGATTCCTGGTAGGGCTTCCAGAATTTATATAAATAAAGGACAACATCAGGTCAAAGTTTTTTTTCTTTCCCAAGGCCTTTGCTGTCCAGTAGTGGGGCAATCACAGTGCACTTTTTGTAAGAAAACCATCTGTGTGGGAGCCTTGTTCCCAGGGATTAGGCCAGGTTTGCATCCTGTCAGGTGCATGAATCAATGTCCATAGAGCTCTTCAAGCACAGTCTGCAGATCCTAAATATCTATGACAGCCCTTCTGCAGAAGGCTGTTTGTGAGCTGTGCTGAAGCATGGCCAGTGACCAGCAGCAGTTTTGCAACAAGGAATTCCTGTCCCTCCCTCATTCCACTTTGCAGACAACTATATCAAGTAGTGCTCTTATCTGGGGCCTTTAGCTAGGATTGTAAAAAAAAAAAAAAACAAAATCATGCTGTAAGTTCCAAATACTCTTCAGGAATATAAATCTCTTCCAAAGCCTTTTTGGAAGTTCTCCATCCATACAGAAGCCTTCTGGAGGGCCTTCATAAATAAAGAATAATAGAACTGAGCATGTTTTCCAGAAATGCCTTTAATCTCACTAGCTGACCATGCTGTTTTGTGGTTTTTTATCTGCAGCAGGAGGTGCAGCAGCCACCCAGGTTAGCACACAGGCAGAGAGCAGCAGGGCAGACAAGTCCTGCAGCACAGGAGCTTGTTAGGCACAAAGAGCAGCATGCTGTGAACTACTCTGGGTCTTGGCAGCAGCGCAGCGAGCAGTGCACAAGTTCTATAAAATTGATTTTCCAATAGTGTTGGCATTTTGGAGAGGAAAGGGAAAAGAGACAGCAGCAGTATGAAGCCATTGGTTCACATGCATTCTCACGTATGAAAAGGGCTTGTGCTTATCTCAGGTCAGCAACGGGATATGCAATTTTAGGGCAGCTATCAAAGGCATTTTTGTTTATTTATTTAGCCACTTGCAAAAGATGCTGGGTTGTCAGCTCCAGGGGCTAAAGTCCTTTATTTACGTGCTGAAAGGTGCTGCGTGGACGAATGCAGCCGTGTCACTCTGCCAGCGTGGCTCAGCCCTGATCTGATTTCCACACTCATTCAGCACTTGCTGAAATTGTCACCTAGGGAGTAAACACTGCCAGCCACAGCCATGGTTTTTGAGATATGGAGTCCAGCCCAGGCAGAAATTTGCCAAGATAACCTCGTTGCCAAAGAGCCACAAACAGCTGGAGCATTGAAGGACTGTGACATATAAACAAGATGCTGAAAATGCAAGGTAATCATCATCGTGTTAGAATGCATCCAAATGTGGAATTTAGAAATTAAAGACTTCCTACCACATTTTTATATATGCACCAGGCAACATCTAAGTTCAGGGGACAGACTAAATAGCTGGGACAGTGTATTTTTTCAGTGGTAATTTTTTTTGGAGGTGGCTTCTGGTCAGAAGCAAGGCCAGTGTGGAGCCTGAAGGTACACAGGGAATGTACATTAATGGATTCTAGTCCGGTGAGTGTGTGCATCTGTCATAAGTGTGTCACTTGCTAAGAGTCAAAATAAGGTCAGTGCAGTTGAGTAAGTTTGTATAAAAAAGGGCAGGGAGGAAATTCATGTCAAATCAAGCTAAAAATAGATGGCTGAGTGGATGAGGAAAATGGCATAAGAAATGCAAACAGAAAAACTGCAGTCTAGAACAAAAGCAGACTTGCACAAGAAGTTAATTCTTTTTCTGGGCTTGGTTGAAAGTATTTTAAATATGTGTCATTGAAGTTAGAATGAAAATTAACTTAAATAAGTTTGGAGGTTCACAGTTTCTCTTCCCATTAATCTCTTGCAGATTCTCTTCCTTCCTGCCTTCCTCCCTCCCTTCTTTTTCCTCTCCTCCTTTATTCCCTTTGTTTTCCTCTCCTCCTTTATTCCCATCTCAGATCCACAAGGAAGGAGAAGTTTCTAGGAACTGCACTTGAAAGCTTCTGCCCAGGATCCCAAGGCTTTCAGTGTAGTCATTAGCAGGCAGTCACAGTGACAACTGCATTGGGCAATACTGTTGACAGAATTTATTTCAATTGGCACTATATACAGACTTTCTACCTAGGCCTACAAAAAATACCAACATTTTAAATTATTGTGAGATAGGGCAATAGCCCACCCTGTTTTGCCCTTCAGTGTATGAAGGCAGAGTGTGAATTTCTCAGGCCACATCTTGGGGTGCTGCTGTGCAAGCCCAGGAGTTGGACTTGATCATTGTGGATCCCTTCCAACTCAGGATATCCTGTGAATCTATGAACAGTTTCTACTCCTGCAGATTTGCTGTCCAGAGAGTGCAACAGATTCCTCTGCAGGTGGTAGAAAGAAACAGCACACACAGAGTGTAATCATTGTGCTCATTTAATGCATCTATTTTAAATTTAAAAATTTTGTTCTGGAGAGGCCTGTTTCTTTCCTTCTCCTGTTGCAGATGGAAAAGGTGCCAAACTTCATAGACATCCAACTTTTAGGCCTCAGAATAAGGAGATAATGATGTTATCCTGTGTAATTTGCTCAATAGCCCAGGTTATCTGGGTCAGTGTTGAGGAATGTTTGTGTTGCAGCAGTCTCAGGCACTTCTGTCAGACAGCAATCACTGCTGGCATTGACAGTGCTGGGAAGGACACATTACAGAGCAGTTTGAAAAATGTCTATTCCTCTTAGCCAACAGAAATCTGCAAATTTACAGTGACAATTCAAATATCACAAGTTCTCGTTTGCAACAAATATTTCCATTTTGCAGCATTCAGCTTCCTCACAAATTTGACCTTTCCCTCAGAAAGCACAAGATGCAAATGCAAAAGTGAAGGAACCAAGAGCTCACTTGGAAACACAATTTTCCATTAAAAGCAGTTTTAATGAAATACATTCCATCAGCTGGAGTTGCTTTTGACAGACAGTAAGAGAGGCAGGTGCCTAAACACAGGATTCATGGTCTGTCTTAGAAATACTTTAAGGCATCCAGGACACCTGCAAGGAGCTGGGGATGTGACATCCACCTGCAAGAGCCTTGCTGAGGCTGGGCTGGGGATGGGGAGGGACACTCCAGGGCATCTGGAACAGCACTGCACACCCTCTGGCTGCACAATTAGTCCCAGAATCTCTCCAATTTCAGACAATAAACCATCCCATCTGATGCCATTACTAGTGGGCTGTCAGAGCCTGATAAAGGAGAGGGGGCAGCAGCACAGTGCCCTTGAATCTCAGCCTAAATCCATGACACTCTTTTGGCCCCTCATGGTTATTTTGCACCAGAGCAGCCAGAAATTCCTGTGCTGTGGCCTCCAGCAAGTGCAGCACACTGGGAGCTGGCTCAGCCTGTGCCTCCATCCAGCCAGGGCAGGAGGCAGGGTGCAGGACAGGCACTCTCAGCAGGAGCCCAGGCTGTCCTGGGAACACTTGGAGCACATGGCATGCAGCCACAGCCAGCTTGGCAAGAAAAAAAGAGAAGTCTGGTGTTGGGCAACTGGATTGTGCAAGGAACACCGGGATAAATGGAGCAGTAACCAGTAATCAACTCCGTGAGTCTCCCTGAAGCTATACAAACACAAGGAGGATTAATAATTGTCTGAGTCAGTATTATTTTATATATAAATTTATTTTTAATTTTTTTAAGTCTCAAGGTCACAGAGGCAACACTGGAGAGCCATGTGGTAGAGAAGGAAGATGAGAACAACTGGTCCAGACTGGCTGCAGCTCTGAGCAACCTGGTCCAGTGGCAGGGGGATTGGAACAGGATGATCTTTAAGGTCTTTTCCAACCCAAACCATTCTGTGACTCTATGGGAGTATAATATGAGTGGAATTGGAATTGTATAATTCTCAGGCCTTTTCCTGTTTCATAATTATATTACCACTTCTGCTATGATCACTGTGAAAAGATAAAGGATTGTCTCTTTATTCTATAATGACCCACTAGTTGGTGTCAGCAAAGAATTGTTGGGCTGCCCTGGATTTCTGAGCTACTGCTTAAACTTGACCTTTTCTGATGAAAGCAGGGGCTTAGCCATGTTGTGTAAGATTTGATGTTACTACGAGAACATGGGGTATGAACCTTCTGAACTTATATTTTAATGTGATGGCAAATGGATCTGTTAACAGCATCAGTTATATTCTCTTCCACATATTTTTAAGCTTTAATGAGGAAGGCCTAAGAAGGTTTAATGGGAAAGATATTTTTTTAATTCTTACCCCTTTTAGTAGAATTATCACACACAAGTTGAACTAAAGTACACAGGGCTTCCGAGGTAATGAAAACTACGTTCCCAGCTGTGTTGCTGATGTGGAACACTGAACTATGACCAGCTTAAAGTGGCTTGTGGGTTTTGTTTTAGCCCTTTACTCCTACACTACACATTTTGAATGTGAATTTCTGCTGGCATTGTAAATTTACCCCAGCGAAAAATTTGGCCTTCGTGTTGCAGAGACAAAATCTCAGTATTGTGTCTGTGTTTGGATTGTTCTTAGTGGGTTTTTTTGGTAAGTTGTTTTCTTCTTTTTGCTCGAGTGATTCATTTATGAAACAAGATGATGAGATTCAGGTTTCTGATGGTCTTTCCATTACCCAGGAATTGAAGTACTCTGAGCAGGCCAGGACTTGCATAAAGATAAACACACATGCTCAAAGGGAACACAAACACTTTAAATACAGCTTGTGCCCTGTGCTATTTACCCTGCTGATCTTCTGCTGGGGATTTATGGCTGTTGTCACAGTACTTTCTTTTCTGGCCTTTCTTGGAAAAAAGCTTTTTCAAGAACTAAATTAATTAAATTCACAGAGTGGTAAACTAAAAATATTGTCCATACAGATACACATATATACATGCATATACCTACAATTAGAAACCAGTTCTTCTGGAGATTTGATCTAATGGCAGATTAGAATATTTGATAATTTTAGTTTATTTTGAGTTTAGATTTGCAGGGCAGATGCTGGACTCCAGATAACATAATTACTTTGGGTAAGAGCACCAGCTTCTCCAATATGCATCCTTAGAGTCTTATGAAGGTCCATTCCAAATACATTCAAAGCCATGTGTCAGTTGCCAAATGTATTATTTTTAAAAGGGGAATTTCATGCACCACTCTTTTTGAGAGTAAGCTGTGTATACAATTTCTGGACTCTTACCTCATTTTCCAGCATTTCTGGTGCAGCAGAATAAAGATCATGTTTTATTCCAGTTATTGAGATTTTAGCTATATATTATTAGAGGCTTTAAAAGTAGTTTTACATGCTTGTAACCAGAACATGGGCCAAAATGAGTAATGTTTTGCCATTTCTGCTGCTTCAGAAAAAGTGATCTTAACTTCAGAACTAGCAGTGATGTTACATCTTATATCTTCAAATGAAACTTGGTCTCATGTGGCTGTGCTGGAAAACTGATACATTTTCTGTTTGCTCTGTAGGCAGCATTTCAGTCATCCTGGCTTTCTCTTTTTCTGCATAATAAATAATGCCTGTCATTCAAGGGGTTTTTTTCTTATTCATAAATAAGAAATCTCATGTTCGTTTGGTGTAGTGCCACTTCAGATGCTTTACTAACATTTTATTGTCTGCCTCACTAACAAATACACTGTCTGCCCAGAAACACTGTGGCTTCCCTTGGATTGTTCTATTCATTTGGTTCAGGTGGACAATAAAACATGCTGAATGACAGAGTGTCACTGATGACTAGAGAGCTTTAAAGGAAAACCATTCTGCCCCCTGCCTTTTCATCAGTTTTCATGTATCTGAATGTACCTTGCACACACACATTGTATTTTAATGACCTTGTGGAAAAATTTCTGTGCATTTTTAGTGATTAAAAAAAAGGTACCCAGATGTTGAAGATTATAAACAACCTGCTATTGAGAAATGTTGGTTACATGTATTTTTGGTAAATTATTCTGCAGTAATTGGAGAAATTGGAAAACTGAGGGAGGCCCTTTAAAAGCACAAAAGTATATATATATGTCCATCTGCTCTGGGCATAGTTGAAAGAGATGACTGAGAAATTCCAGTCTGTGACTTGTGTCAGGGGTGTGAGTTGGTGGAATACCTGGATTGGTAACAAAAGACATTTCTTCCTCTCAGGTTGGAGTTTGTACCACATTGCAGAGCCTGGTACAAAGCCAGCACCTCTCATGTTCCCTTTTGGCTCACACAGTGCGCTGGTCTCATGTGCTGCACAGGGATAAGGTATTATTTACATTTCTTTTTCTTTTTTCACTCTTCCTAGTCAAGCAGAGGTGTAAGTGACTGTAATCTCTCTCTCCATTAACTAGATGTGACACTTCAGCAACTTTTGCCTGACATACATCTGCTTTTCTGGAGCCCCTTATCCTGGGGGATCTCTGGACCTTCAGATGCCCTTCAGGTATTAGATACCCACTGTGTGTGATTTTCAAGGTAACCAGGAGATAATTCTTTCTTTCTGAAATGCAGGTAGGGTTGTTTTTTCCTGTTTATCACATATTCAGGCTCTATGAGACGGATATGGTATAAAATAGAGATGCATTGGGAGGAACAATGATGGCAGTACAGAAGAAGTAATTAAATGAACCATCTTGGACAGAGCTGATACTGGATGCTCAGAAGCTCTCCACCTCTTAAAATTGCATACACTCTTCACAAGACCTCTTGGTTGAGTTATTTATTTATTTAGATTTTATTTAGTTATTTATTTATCTAGAGTTTATTTATGTGGCTGCATGTGCAGCTGAATGTGAACTCTGACATCCTGCAGTGCTGCTCTGTCTCTGGGTGAAGGTGTGAGTGCAGAGATGAACAGGATTCCTTCTGTGACATTCCCATCTGCAGATACACATGAGCTGATAGAAATAACCTCTCGTAATACCCACAATTTTCTGTGCTTCTAATTTTTATTGTGCCTGCTGCCTGAAAGATGATAAGACTTATTCATAAATTCACACTCCAGTGCTTTGATAAATATATAACAGTCTGAAAAGGAGTTTCTTGGTGCAGTGCATGTTATTTATCAGGTCTCAGTTTTCCTTGGGTTTGGTCCTAAGCTTTGTTGTTGGTTTTTTGTGTGGTTTTTTTTTGTTTTATTTTGACATTTTTGGCTGACTTCTCTGATCCTCTTCCTACTAAGAGCCACAAGGAAAAATAGCGCTTGGGACAACTAAAACTAAATTCATCGTGACAAAAAATATGTTTATATACCTTTATTATATTATCTCTTCCTCTCTATCTGATAAATGAGGAGGCCAGAATATTGTAAAGTGATATTCTATAGCAGGCACAACGCTTATCAGTTACTTTCCTTTGACCTTCTGCCTTAGAAAATTAATTCACTTGAGCTGTTCCTACACTAGAACATTAGGAAAAAAATAATGTTAGCACTGGTGAATATAATCTCTGCAGGAAAGCTGGGCAATTATTCAATGGTCTAATCTTATCTCTTGTTTCATTTTTATATGGCAAGCCTACATTTAAAGTATTAGATATACTGTGCTTCTGCTCAGTACCATCAAACCCCAGTAAATAAACGCTGCTAAGTGCCACCATGAGTGAAGGAGCTTATAATGAGAAGTGTGAGCAGCCCTGTGCACCATTCATCATCCTGTTCAGGCCCATATTGGGGCTCTTTTTATCAGCACTATTCGGAGCGGTGTCATCACCTCTGGAATAAATCTTCTGTCAGTGTCTGTCGTCCCCGTGCCCTATTAAACTCATGCTCTCACATAATCGCCAAATGTCCTTTGGATGTCTTTCATTAACCTCTGACCTGAACCCTGCTGCCTTCCTGTTGGTAGGTAAATCTATAACATGACATTTGCTTATGACTCAACCTTTATCCTTGCCTAATAGTTGTGCCTTTCAATTTTTATTTATTTATTTTTTTTGTTTTGTTCTGGAGCAAAAAGATAGTTACAATCTTAAGGCACAGCTTGGATTTTAAAGGTTGGAACACAATATTGACTTAAGTGTCTCCTAATAGATTTTCTAATATTTTTCCACAACTGCATATTGAATCTTATCAGTTGTAAACTGTGGCATTCACATTCTCTGAAAAATCCCTTTGCCCATGTTTTTTCTCTGAGGCTTCTCAGCTTCCCAGGAGAAAAATCCTGGGCAAAGGGATTTTTCAGACAATGTGAATGCCACAGTAAACTGATGCAGGATGTTGGCCTCTCAAGTAATAACTTCACTCCTGATAGAAGTTTTCACTCCCTCAGATGTTTTTCTTGCTGTGTTTACCTAATCAGAGATTAAAGATTAATTAATTCAAATTCAGTTGTGCAGCTGTGCCACAGCTTAGCCTAAAATTTCCGATCCTGGCTACTACTCAGGGATAATGATAATAAAAATAAAGCAAGATTTTATTCCCATGAGGACCAAGTGGGCTGGAAAGTAGTTCCTGCAGTGCTCTCTCTGTGTTGCCAATGTCTTTCTGCAAGGCCTTGGTCAAGCTACTTGCTTTTTCTATGACTCATTTACCTCACTTGTAAAAGGGGCCATGGTGGAACTGTGCCTGCAGAATAAAACATGAAAAATGGCCTCTATTTACCTCTTGTGTGCTCAGGAACCAGGCTGATGCTCTTATTAACCCTGCTCAGCTAAGTGTGTGTACAGAGTTGAAAGCATACTGAATTATATTTCTTTCCCTTCAGCCCTCCCTCCCCCCTGTGAATCAGCCTCCAGTTACTCTTAACTGTAATTAGTACCAATTAACTAAAATCCTTAGCAATTGTAGTGCTGCAAACCCATTGATGGAAGGGATTCCTGGCAGTGAAGAGGAAAGGAAGCAATGGGGTTTGTGCAGGCACTGGAATGAGGGGTTTGTGGGAAAGGCAGGAGTGGCTGCTGTTCCCTGCAGAGGCTTAGAGGAATGGGCTCAGCCTCTGATGGGAAATGGGAGACAGGGAATGGGTGTGGCACCAGAGGAGCTCAGGGACACAAAATTCAGGTGTTAAGGGTGGTGAAGCTGTGGGGAGAGAGCAGGGGGGATAGGTGTGGTGGGGGTCTGTCTGCAAGGTGCTGTGGTGCTGGTTCAGTCTTTGGAGTGACCACAGAAAACAGCATGCAGGAAAATCAGGGTAAAAATATGACTGAATGTACATGGATGGTTTTTGTAATTCTCTGCTAAACTGCTGTAAATCACCCTGAAGCAGTGGTTAAGTAAAAAGAGATTAGATGGCTTTACATTCTCCTGAATTTTACATGCACCTTTAATAAGAATATTTTAGCAGAATTGTGTTCGTATAAAAAATTCAGCTAATTTATGTAATGGTGACAGTGCTTCCTGCTCCATGTAAAGCACACACACTCATTAAATCTGGCTTGATTTTGCTGTGCAGGAAGCTAAAGCAAAATGCCAGCAGTTTGTTCCTGAGATTGTCTTTTACTGTATTCAGGAATGGCAAGTAGGTTATGCTTCTCTTTCCTGTTCTGGTGTGAGGCTGTCTCCTCACAGCTGGAAGGCCCGTTTCTTCTCAGCTTGTGATCAAGCACCATCAAAATGGAGACAATTTCAGGGAATTGGGAATGAACAGATAAGCCATTTGTCTCTTTTTTAACCTACAGTGTTTTGATCTAGCATTTCTCTCTGGTTTTATCAGTGTTGCCCTCATTTCTCCTTTTTCTCTCTCATTTTCTTCTAGCTTTTATTTGTGTTTTTTGATATCAAGGGCGAAAAACCCCAGTGTTGATATTTTGCACTTCATAAAATACCTGGAAGAGGTTACAGGGGTGGCAAAGGAAGCTGTAACAAAGCCCAGCTGTCAGCAGATCCCCATCCCTGGTGTTGGCTGCCAGCTGTAAATCCTCTGCATCTCTGGAGAGGTTGTTGGCAAATAAAACCAAGAGCTGGTGAGATGGCAGCTCCAAAACAGGGGCACACAAATGTCTGGCAAGAGGCTGTTGCCAGGTCAGTCTGCTCTCAAAGGGAAAAAAGTGGGCAACACATTGTGTGACACCATCCCTGGGCTATCAGGGCCTATTTAAATTGGACACTGACCCAGAGCCCTGCAATGGCAGGGAGGCAGAACAGGAGCAGGGAGCTACAGAAAATGTGATGGGAAGCTCATTTCCCTCATATCAGCCTAGTGCCAGCCTTCAGTTGGGCCCAGCATCCCTGGTGGTGCCCAAGATGTGACCTGGTACCTGGGCACAGGTTCCCTGGACAGGCATCTGTTGTGTCAGGTGTCATTGGAACTGTTATAATTCCAAATAATGGTAACACTAGTGACAATAGCCATAAGGTACAACAGTGCTCTGGAGCTCTAGCTCTGGATCAGAATTATATTGTGCCAGGCACAGCAAAGCCCTTTCCATCACCACTGGAGAGTGGGATGAATAAAATCACAAAAGCATGGGAATAGAATTAGAAAATGAAGGACTGTCTCTCTCTACTTTTTATTTGGATTTAGAAATACATTTGGAAATGGTTGTCAGGATCAAATTTGGCAAAATGCAGTTGAGAAACTCTGGAGAAAAATGTATTTTGAGGAGAAATGTATAAAGCAAGTCTCTTAGATGGCTCCAGACCCACAAACCTGAGTGTGCTTTTGATCTGGCCATGGCAAAGCAGAAGATTTTCGACGGATGACAACAACTAAGAGGATTTTGGATGATGGCAGCAAAGAAACACAAAGGGGTGGTTAATTGTGTGACCCACGGGGAGCACTGGAAGACATTAATGGGTATAAAGAGGCCATATTTCCATAAGTGACCATTAGTCTTCTGCAAATGTTCCTTGAAATATAAAGGGATGATTTTCTCTCTCCAATTAATCATCCTAGAAATCCTCCTTCGTGTAATCTTGAAAACACGGGAGAGGACTTAGTATCACTAAATGTTGCCAGATGTACAAAATGGCAGAGTAATGTGTTGTATAAAATTATTTTGGGTGGCAGAAACTGGATAGGAAGCCAAGAATACTGCACCAACATTTGAGCTTTTCAGCGAGAGGCGTTGCCAGCCTCGGGAGGGAGCACTGGATAATTTATAGGTTAACATTTTCTTTTTATGTGAATAGCATTTTTTCTCATTTATAGTTAATTAGGTTAAGCATGCATGGGGAGTGAGGGAGGAAAGACTTTCAGGGAGAATCTAAAAGATTAGTAATTTGAATGAAGTAAAAGAATCTGCTAAAGGGTGTAGCTCTGGAACTAAATATGTTGCTATAACAAGTGTAAGTATCAGATAGGAATTTTAAAGGTTCTTACATTAATTATAGCAGCAGCATAAAAAGAGGTAGAGCATATTTACAGATTTGGCACATGGATTCTTTTCCCAAGTAGTTGGTATTTCATTTTTCTAGAGGAGGAGAAACTATTTGTCCCACCATTTCACAGGTTTATATCTTTTGCACACATTTCTTGTCTCAGGGGTTTTGGTTCACACACAGGATCAGTTAAGGTGAATTACAAAGTAAAATGAACATTTCCTTAACCACTGAATTTCTTCAAATCTTTTTTCCTGTATAAAATCCTCTTGACACTTTCTGGTTGGATGAATATTTTTTTGGCAGATTCTGTGTGTCCATCTCTGCTCAGGGACTGGAACAGTTTCATGTAGGTCCCTCTAAAAACTTGGCACCATATCTAGTCTGGGACAGACTTTTATGCAGACACTCAAATGGCTCAGGGTACTGAAATCACCTGGGCTGCAGTTTGTTTACTGGTGCACAGACCTGTCAAACCCAGCATGGCAATGGTGAGGGTCACACTGTGGGCTGGCATCTCCCACCACGAGGGTGGTGCAGTTCTCCTTTGCAGGGCTGCATCACAGGCTCTGTCCCATCCTGATGTCCCATCTCCCTGGAACAACTCAACCGCAAGCCTGGCTTTTCCACTCTCTGCCTCTGCTGAGTGATCCAGAGCAAAGATGCTATGGCCAGAGACAGGATTTTGTGTCCAGGATATCTGCGATGAGCATTTTTACCTGCAACGCTTTCCACTGTGTTATTTTTGAAAATGCACAAAACAGCTGTTAACTAATTTTCAGTACTCTTAAATGTTGGGTGGAGTTTTTAAATGTAAGCATGTAAGTTCAAATTTAAGCACTTTTATCCAAAGGATGTGATGTACAGATTCTCCCTGCTGAAGAGTGTGCAGTACTTCAGACGACCTGGCAGGACTTTGAGTTAGATACTAAATATAGATTTAACAGTTTATCCCTTGACACCCAAATGATTCTAAAGGTGAATGATTTATGATTTCAAGATATGAGTGATTATTTGTACTGGAAAACACTGCCATTTTTATTGCACATGAGCAGTTCCACGTGGAGAGTTATTCAAAGTAGTTTAATATTTGTGCTGTGCCCATAAATGCCAGTTTCTTTTTCTAGACAAGGATCTTTAAAATATCCTAAAGGAATTGAATGCTGAGCCCAGTAAAAGTCAGGGAGAGATAAGCACTGAATTCCCTAATTTTAAAAGATCTGTGTTTATTGTCTTACCCCCATCTGAGACAACATTATTTTAGGATAAATTTGGGAGTTTTCTAACATGACAAATGTGGTGCAATGAGTTTAAATGCCCTGCCTTGGGTCACCCAGGGAAGCAGAAGCAGACACAGTAGAACAGAGGCACCTGACTCAGAGCCCATTCACCTCCTGAAGCACAGCCCTTTTCTCAAAGCCAAGGGGATTCTTTCACAGTGGTAAAAATGGCAATATCCAAGGAGAGGGATCAAGGAGGGATAAAAGAAGGACTGGTGTGGCATCTCTTCAAGACCTGGATCACACCGCTGGCAGGTGAAATGCTTCTCCTTGGACCAGTTGGTTTTCCCATCTTTGGGAATGGCTCCTTACCTTGCACCTGGGCTTTGTCTCTTCTCCACTTCCACACTTGATCATCAGGGCAGTGGGAGGTGCTGGGTGCACTAACAGTGCCTGCAGAGCTGCATTTGATAGATTCCTTGTGGAATCTATCCTGGATCCTGTGCCAGTGGATGTTCCAAGGCCTGGCTTATAGTAACATTCCTTTGAGAAATAGTGCTTTCACTGGGAGAAGTTGCCAGGACATTAAAAATGTAAGAGGGACAGCATTTTTCACACAAACACTAGCTGTCAATATAGATAATGGTATGGTGGTGCTGGTTTCCTTCTTGGGGTGGGAGACAAAGGAGAACTGGACTGTGTGCTGAATGGATGCTTGTGAGAAGCTGGTGCTGTTCAGTGATTCATGAGCAGCTTGCAGACATCAGGAGTAAAGGTTCGTTACATCTCTAATTTTTCTCTTCCTTTGGGCAGGTGGCCTAACAGCCCAACAGCTGATCCTACGTTTTAAATTTAATTTTAATTGAATGCACCGTTAGAGATGCCTTAAATTGACTCTTTTTGTTTGAATTTCCTAAGGGAATTTGCCCCAAGACCTCTATCCTAGTGATAACTTATTCTGGCCAATGGAGCCAGTGTGTATTTATTGTACAGCTCTCTGTCCCCTCTCTGGCTCCTGCTCCCATGAACACTGCAGTTGCTGATGACTAGAAAATTACTCAAGTGTGAACTGTTTCACTGTCTGTCACTTTGCTCATTAGGCTAGTGAGAAAATGTATCTATGGCTCTGTCACACACAGCCCTCATTAGGTTAGCAGCACATTGAGATCATTGCCTGTTTTAAAGATGGCTGCAGGAAAATGGCTGGGTACTTTGATGCTCCTCAGTAATAAGTGGAAGTAGCAAAACCAGGGCTTGCTGCATTCCCTTCTGAGATAATTGCATTGTTTTCAGAGCCTGATCAATGGAATGAAGGGATACTGGGCAAGGCAGCATAATCCCACTTCTTACTCTGAGTGGAAAGGGCAGAAGGTGCTCAAGGTAATTCAGTGTTGAGGACAAGGACACTCCATTTTTAGTGTGGGCTTCTCCTCCTTGTGCCTGTTAAACTGGAGGAGCCCCACTGAGGGTGGAGTGCTATTGTTTGTGTCAGCATGAGCAGAGTTTAGGCTATCAGCTGTAGCTCCAGTTGGCAATGAGAACCACCAGGGGTTTCTAGCTCCTACCTGTAACAGCCAAAGTAGCACTAGTCAATACAGAACCATTTTAGCCATCCTATAAGGCTGCATTTACACACATTCACTGGCAAATTTCTGTGCTGTGCTTCTGCTAGAAAAGATGTGCTAAATGACCACATGCCTTCTCTCTAATTAGTGCTGTCTTTCTAGTATTCTTCTTTTCCTAGGCAAAGAGTGCCACTGCCTTCCACACTGGCATTTCCCCTGAAGTGGATCCATTAACTGTTATAGCTCTGAAAGGGCAAGCTGCTGTTTACTCCTGAGCCAGAGTAGTGGGACTTGCAGTAGGACCAGAGTGTAGGATGGGACCTTTGCATTGATGGGAGCTGCTGCTTGCTTTGCTGCCAAGGGTGATTCTGGGAGCTGCAGCACAGCCCTTTCTGCCAGGGCTTTGGTGTGGACAAAGTCTAGTTCAGCATCTCACTGTTAGCATTGGTAGATGATGGTTTGCATGTCACTAAAATTGCTCAGAAAAGTAATTTTACATGAGGAATTTCTTCCGTGCTTTCATTGTAAAGTATTTCTACTGGTGGTTTGTTTTTGTGAGGTGATCCCCAAGACCTGAAAAGCAGTTTGCACCCACAATTTTGCATCAAGGGAATCTTTGTCGAAGTGTGTGGGGCAGTGTCTGGTCGCCCCACTGGACCTGCAGTGCTGATGATCCATCTCTATTCCACACAGAATGTTCATTAGAGGATCTGTGGTGTTCTGTAGCTGATTAGGTTCATAGCAGATATGTATCCCCAAGGGATAAGATGATGAAAAAAACTTAAGGCCTTTTTGCTTATTTAAAGTTGATATCCAACTCCAAGTTAAATTGGATATCAAGTACTTGACTTGCTCTGCATATATTCTTTTCAATTCCATATACATAGGATTCTTCTCATTATCTGCATTTACAAATTCAAAGGCAATTAGCCCTGAAATAGCCAGAAATGTAGAGAAAGAAATGTTTGAATTTTTATTTCTCATAAAGTTCACATTTTCTTTTTCATTTAAGTGGAACTTTAATTTCTTTTGAAGCACATAAGACAAGTGTAAAAAAAAAAAAAAAGAAAGTCCCTCCTGGGACAGTAGGCTGAAAAGGACAATTATCATGAAATAGAATATTTGCTTCCTGGGCTGGTGATTCAAACACTCTTTGAGAGGCTGAGTTTATATCCACATGTTGAGAGTTCTGGGAGCAATGCTGGGTGTTTGTAGGGTGTGTGTGCTCAGTCCCAGCCTACAAGGTCACCACAAAGCACAGCCAAAGCTGCAGCACCGCACCATCTGCTGTGCCCATCTCTGCCGTGGGCTGGTGTTCAGCTGGCTCCACAGTACCCAGCAGGAACTCAAATTGTTATCCAAGCCAAGTGTTGGAGCTACCTGTGCAGGAATAACTGTGTCCAGCCAGAGGCTGGGTGGGTGCTAAGGGCTGGGTGGGAGCAGAAGAAAGGGCTCAAAATCTCATTTGAGACATAATCCTGGTGTATCCTGTGGGAAATAGCCACCCCAGTTCCAAAGGAATTGGTGTCTCCATATGAGCAGAGAAAGCTTGGCTCTCATGAACACAGGCCCTGAGCAGCCACAGGACAGGAGCCAATTGCTTGGATTTTCCCTCTGTGTCAGAATGGAAGCAGTCTGGAACAGGAAAGCTGAGCTGTGGCTGCAGTGGGGGCAGCTCAGGGACCTGTCCCCAGATCTGTGCCATCACATCATCCCTGCAGAGCAGGCTCTCCATCCCTGGGCTTGTCCCACCTGGCCACTGGGAATGACAGGTTCATGCCCTGTGTGGATTTTGCAATTGGCTGCAGTTTTATATTAGTATTTAAGTTTCCTTTTCATACATAACTTGTCTTCAGACACAGCAGCTTTTCATGGAAGTAATTAATTTACAGCAATATCACTTAGTCCATCCAGCTGGCTGGTTGTGCCTTATTAGTGCTTAGGAACAAGACTGGGTTTTTTCTTCTTTCTGACAGGGATTCTTGGAGCCTCAATGAGCAATTAGTTTAAAAAAGCTGTCCTGGGGAGACAGAATTAGTACTAAAGGCCCAAGACCTAACTTGAAAATCTTTGAGATGTCTGCAATTTTGTTATTCTTTTTATTTATCAAAGGATACTTTATTAACTAACAACCTTCCTCAAGTACATATCACCTATTTTAAAAAATAACAGCTTTTTTAAGGTGTACAAGTTAATTTTAATAATTTTAATTTTAATAAAAAAATACAGCATCATATTCCAAGAGATGAATGAGTATATTCTGAAGAGGTGATGCATCTAGTGTTGTTTGGGGTTTTTTGAAGAATGTCATTTTTATAAAGAAACTTCCCAAAGCAGAATTACTGAAGGAGTTGACTTTCAAAGGACAGTTGGTGGCATCAGTTTCTTCTTTTTATTGGAGCTGGTGGGACCCAAGACTAGACTGTAGACTTTTTAACTTCTGTAAACTCTGCAATATCTGCTGCAGTAGGAGAATAAATAACCAACAGCAATACATGAAGACATTATAGGTAACATGGCCTGAACTAGTACCTCACTAATGTGTACATAACCTGCTTTATAAAACCATATCTTATCCAGGCTAAGCACTTAATTATTATTGATTAGTTCTGCCCACTCTTCCAATATCAGTCATTATTGAAATAATCTCCGTATCCCTCATTAAACATGCATCTGTTTCCATGGGAATGCATTTTTAAATAAGAAGTGCTATTTGAATATTATTGGTTTCACTGGTTGTTCAGGCACTTGGTACTGTGGTTGCCCAATCTGTCATAGTTAATCAACTCTCATCTCTTAACACTGGCTGCAGTTATCAATGAGTTGAGGATTAATATTCTGGGCGAAGCACATGATAAATCATTTGTATATAATTAGTGTACAGCAAGGTTACAGCTGACATGAATTTTTATCTTAATTATGAGAGAAATTTGTTCCATTAATTTAATTTAGTTTGCATGAGTGGCTAGACACCTAACAAAGTTAATCTTACACCTGTCATTACAGCAGTAAGGAGAGGCTCATTTTCAAGCTGTAGACACAGAAACTCTGGTATATAAGGATAATGTTGCTCATTCTGATGTGAAAATAGATGATCGTAGACAGAAGATACAGAACCTGCTCTCTTTAAAGGCTTCCCAAAGGATTTATGTGTGAATATTACAGGAACTCAAATCTGGCTGCTTCTGTACCAAGCAGACTAATTTTCCTTCATTCTCCTTCTGTACTTCTTCACAAGGGAAGCATGCAGTGCCTACAAACAAAGGCAAAGATTTTCCTTTTATTTTCATTTTAATTACTTGAACTATGTACATATAGTTAACATGTGACAATACCATAGCCCTTGTGTGACATAATATCTGCATTAATAGCTATGGGTGAGGAAATTCTGCTGCCTGCAATCCAGCCTTCATATTTATGTGAAAAAGAATTATTCATAACTTCATCTACTACACAAATGGCAATTATGCAGGCATTCCTGAGGTTTCAGCAGACTGAATAAACCTAAATTCTGTGTTAATTATCCAAGCAATTATCAAGTCTGATAAATCATACATGATTGATAGATAAGGTGGGGCTGTTTGGGTAAGAGGATATGGTGTTAGTTATTTTGCTGATAATTAACCAAGCACTGAAATGAAAGAAGACTATTTGTGGCATCTCTTATAAAAATGTTTATCTTTATAGATTTGTTGATTATAGTTATTTTATTCCAGTAGGATGACATGGAAAAAGAAAAGCCAATACCTGAGTCTTTTTACAGCTAATGAGATGAGACTGAATACAGTGGAGAGAGAAATATAAGTGAAAATTGCATTCTGCACTAGCTCAAGTCCAAATACATATTTGTAATACAAGCCACAGTCTCCTTCACATTTGCAGCATAAAAATAACCCTCAAACAGAAACATTAATTGAACAGTAACTCAGATTAATGTTTTGTAATATTAGTTCACAATTATTACTCTCAGCTAAGGTCAAGAAGTATATAGTTGGATATTCACAAAGAAATGACTGATTTAAAAACAAAGAGCTCTAATGGAATTCAATAGTGCTTTTCAGTCATTCCAGTTGGCATCTCTATTACCTGAAATGATTCACAGTCCATTATGGGAGCTTCCATGCTAATAGAATGTCTATCTTCTGTAATACAGACACATCAGGGCACTAACTGAGAATCTGTCACAATGAATTTCATCTAGATTTCACTTCATCTCTTCATGGACTGTAAAATTTGCTCTTGTACAATGCCTAAATTTACTGTGGGTAATTGAGAGAGATCTATAGATGCAGCACACAGTAAAAAGCAGTTTTCCAAAGATCTATTGTAAATTGTGCAGATTTGGTTCAGCTGGGAAAAGATTATGAAATGCTGGACACCACTGGCTGCTAATTAAATGTTTTTGGTGAGCTCTGAAAATATTTTTAATGGATCACGATGAATAGAAAAGTGAAAACAGGAGCCTGGGTAAAATATCTGTCTTGCAGCTAGAAAGGCAATGAAAAAGCTTTTGAAATCTAAGAAACCCAAAAAAAGAGATAGGCAAATGAGTAAAAGCAAGCTCCATTACCCCTTGTAAGACTTATGGATCATATCAAGTAGACCTATGATATTTTTTATCTCTCTTGTGTTTACACAGTGCAAAGTGGGATATTATCTACTTAATCTGACTTCTTCTGGTTCTTTAGAAAATCCTTCTTACATAGGCAGGCAACTCCATTTTATTTTTGCAACTGAGAATATCCATCCTATCTGAAAATGTTGATGCTAAGTTCTATGCATGGATTCTTGATAAAAAATTAAAATAACGTTTAATGCGCGGTTCATTTTTTTCCCAGATGAATTCTTGCTCCTCTGCTCATGAAACAGATATTCTGAGCATTTTCAACCATTTCTATTTTTTTTTTAAATTTTACTTGTTTCCATTAATAGCTAAACAAAGTTATTGGTATCCTTACTGATCACAGGCTTTAATATTTGTTAGCCAATTGCAATTGTGATATATTCTATAGCTTTTTTCCTAAGCCACAAACAGAATAATAGCATCACGCTTCACTGCAAGTGAAGTGATCTCAGCCTTTACATTAGGAGAAAATCAGAATGGTATGACTGCAGTTCATTACTGAAATAGGTAACTGATGAACTGAAAAGACAAAGGGCATTGTTAAATGAAATGTCATTATTAGAGCTGCTCATGTTTAACAAATGTACTGTAAGTTAATTCAGTGGTGTTTTCTCCAAAGTTCTCTGTAGGACATTCACCATTCATGCTTATGTCTTCACATGTTCCAAGTATTTTTATTTTCTTTGTGGAATTAAACATTGACTAAATTTTAAGTAAACATCAGTTAAACTGTTGTAAAAACTGCTACATCAGTTTTTGGCCAAGGTTTACTTCCAGAGCTATGGCTCATCCAGTGAGCTCTGAAAGACAAGCATTTTTTAATGTTTTTGAATGCTTATGTATATTATGTTTGAATAAATGCCTTGTTTTCCTTGAAGGAAAACAGAAGGTAAATCCAGAATTTCATGGGAAATAGGTTTAGTCTTTCGGCTTCCATTCAGCAATTTGTGACTATGCAACAAAGCACTTTGGCACGTGTTTAATGTCAGGACCTGAAGCATCTGTTTTAATATGTTGCTGAATTGGGGCCTTAAAGCACAAGCAGAATCTTGGACCTTGTATTTTAAGAGCTGTGTAAAAGTGGTGTTCTGATATCAAATAAAAAACATATCATACTTTCAGCATCTGTGGGAAACTGTTTGCATTGCCCCAGAGGTGATAAAAATAATTTATGGACTCGGTATTTTTCACAACAAGGAAATGACCTCAGCTTTGGCAATCTGAGGTAGTTAGTGAAGCTTTTCTGCTACATTTATAGATTTACTTGAGCTACATATTCTTTGACCTGTATTTGAGATTTATTGGCAGATACAGAAGTCACAGTGAATAACCTAAAAAGAAATTGATGCTCTGTGCATTTTGTGCATGGATTGACTGACAGATTATGAAGGGCTGCTTCTTCACAAGTGATTGAGGCCTGTGCCCTTGCTTGTTATAAATATGTCTGCTGGGGTGTCATGTGAATTTTTTACCTAGAAGTTTTAATACAACAGGAAGATTAAAAGCATATTGAGACTATTGGATGTGTGAATACGAACTTGAAAAGAGAATACATGCTATGGATGCCACAATAAGGCATCAAACCATCCAACTCCTGGGAGCAGCCCTCTCTTCTCTGAGCAGTCCCAGTGGCCTGGCACCTCTTTAAGAACAGGGCTGCAGAGCCCCAGTCTGTGTGGCAGAGCATTAGTGATCCAAAAGAGCAGGGCAGGAAGGGTTCCTCTGGCTTCTCTCCTCCTGCTGTCCCAGGAGCGACTCTCAGGTCAGCACTGGGAACAGCCAAGGCTTCACCCAGAGCTTGCTTGGTCTTGAAGGGGTTTGGAAATGAATTCTGGGCCTTTGAGGTACATATTCATGGCACTCCTCCTGCATGATCCTGCAGGATTGAGTGGTTACCTTGGTATGTGAGGCAGGGAGAGTCCTCCTGGGTTTCCTCAGGTGGATTGAGCACTGAGCAGTAAATAAGGGAAGTAGATGCTCTATTTATTTGGTGGTCTAGCATCTGACTGGAAATCACAGACCACACAAGCACCTTTTTTCATGACACTGCCATGGAACTAAGCTATTAATGACATTATGTAGATATCCCTAATATATTTTCATCTCTTTTTCACTTTAGGCAAGGAACTTGAAGCTGCAATCGAATATCTGGACTGGCAGTTCCATCATTTGCCTGATGGAGATTGGAAAACAAACAGACCCCTCTCCCATCCTGCCACCAGAAGTGAGACTAATTAAAATCAAGACTAATTTAAGTCAAGACTGTAAAAGTTTACTCTCAATCTCTGTTCTTGTGGCCTTAATAACCCTTTCACACAGTTTTTTGGCGGCAAAAAATAATTGGCAATATTAAAGTTTTAAAGCAACCCATGGTTCTGTATCTTCATTGTCTTCAAAGGAAGCACAAGACATAATAAAGAGTAGAAATTCACTCACTTGAAGCTGAGCTTTGTCCTCATAAGTTCAGCTATGCATAGATTTTAAATGTATGAAAGAAGGATGTAAGAAAGAAACAATAACAGATTCTCTCTGTTCTACTGTCGCCAAAGACATCACAAACAAAATAAACTACTTGGACTACAAACAGCTATGGATGAATTAATATCTTCTGCCTCCTGAATGTGCTACAGGAGATCTCTGCATTGGAAATCAACCTTGCACTGTCTGAATATGCCCAGAGCTCTCTGAGCTATCTGCAGCAACACCGGCCACCAGGAAAAACATATTTTCTCGATTTATTTCCACTCATTTGTTTAACTTCACTGCCATCTGCTGTTAAGGAAGAGAACCTGGCCTGCAGGCCTGGGAAGTGGCTGTGATGTGCCCAGGTTTGGCTTGCCAAAGCACTTCCAACTCTTACCCAATTTTACTGTGTTGTAAAGGACAGGAAGGAAATTGTTGTTCATAAGGTTTGTGTCCTGTGCATCCCTACCTCATCCCAGGGAGTGTTTTATCCCTGTCACACCGTGTGAATACTCCAGCAGCACCAAGCTAAGTCATGCCACCATTCTTTGGGCATGTTTTCCTTCTGCATCTTCCTCCCACTTTTGCTCATGTTCTTTTTGACAGCACTATTGCCCTATATTCCTTCAAACAGATCCTGGAAAATGCCATCTTTTCCACCCAGCATAAAAGTACATAGAATAAGGGCTTGAAAAGTAATCAGTAATTATGCCATCTCTCATTTTGTGCAGTGGAAGCACCATCAGTTTATCAGGCAGAGAGTGCTGAAGCAGATGGATCATCAGCTTCTGTCATTCTGTATGTCTAGAAGTTCCTTCCAGAATAGTTACTTCATCCTGGCATTTTCACTGCATCTAAAAAATAACACTCAGTGTGGATAATGGGTTGCGTCCAGGAAAAAAAAATACACTCAACCAAGTGAACAGCATCCACTCAAAAAAACCCCAGAAATATATATGTATATTTAGGCTATGAATTGAAAAAATAGTCTGCTTATGGAAAAAGATGTCAAAAGAGGAATATATTCTGCTACTGATGGGTGCAGCTAGAGACAGGAAGTCTGTGAAAGCATGACATTTTCTATTGCTTCTTATGTACATGTTTCCAGCTCTGACTCAATGACTTAATTCTTTGCCCTCATTCAATAGGAAACAACAAAACTTTCCTTTGACCACAGCAGGCTTTGGCTGAGACTGCTAGCAAAATTACAGTGATATTTGAGGATTAACATAAATGTTGTGTTCAGATAGTTAACCTAATGGCCTTGAAAGGAAAATGATATTACAGTTATACACATTTATTACAAACAGTAATATTTTATTCTGCAATGTCAAGAATAGGCTCTGTCAGTGGCAGTTTACTACTCTGGTATTAAATCTTTCCTCATGGCAATGCTTTCAATCTCCTTGCTTTTCTGATTTTCTTTTTTTAATTACTAAAAGGGCTGATGATCAGTACAGATATAGAAAAAGCAAGATATAGTCTATGTCCTCTTAAGTCCAAACAATAAAATTGCATTTCAGTCCTGATCTCAGAATATCTGTTGCTATCAAAGCTAAGTTATGAACTGAAAAAATGTAGCTCAATTTTCAGATGCTGTGTTAAGTGCAGACCAGGCAGTTAGAAAATTTTATTCTGCTTTATAAATGGAGTGAATTTGATATGGAGTTCAGTGAAGAAGCATCAGAATGGAACACCAACGTGCTGGTTCCTTAGTAGAACAACATCCCTCAGGGTAGCAAGATGTATGTGAAAAAGTCTTGTCCAGCATCTGGTAACTGTTAGCACAGGAGTAGGTTCTGGTGGGCAGAATGCAGTGACATACTCATGTCCAGATCTCCTGAAAAACCTCAGTATGAGATGTGGAACAAAAGACTGAAAATGAAAGGGTTATATAAAACACTGCAATAAAAGTTGAGCTAGAGTTCACCATGGTCTAAGGCCTGATATTTTGCTTTTTTTTCCTTTATGCTCTATTTCTCCATAAATCATTTTAAATACTTGTTCTGAACCTAACCCTTTCCCATGCATTTCTTTCTTTCCTCAGTTTCTCCTATGAAACAAAAGGATGCTGTACTAGAACATCCATTCTTCTGCACAACCCAGCATATGTGGAGGCAGAATTCATGAGCTAGACCTCTTCAGATCTGGTTCAACATTTGAAATTCTGTGTGTTTGCAAGTTTGTGGTACTTGGTAGTTCTGACTTACTACATGGCACAAGAGCCACCTCTGTCCTTCTCACTTTGGAGCTCCCAGTTCACTTTGTCTCCCTGAAAGCAGCCTTGGCTGTTCTGTCTCTCACAGACCAGCACAGACCTGTTTTCTCTGAGCCATTCTCTGAGCCACTGTGAAACATGCTGCTTCACTTCATACACACTTCCAGAAATAAAGGCAGGAGAATCCTGATGTGGTGTTCTGATAGAGCATATGCACTTGATTCATCCTACTTTCTAAATCAAAAAATTGCAGGATTTTTTTTTTTTTGCTATACAAAGGGAAGAGTATAGTCAATGGATTGACTAGATGACAGCCAGTTAGGGCAGCAAAGACAGACAAAAAAGAAAATGCACTCTCAGATTTTTCTTTAAATCTGCATTGAAAAGGGAACTGGGAGGTAGTTTCAGCAGAAGAGATGAAGACAGAGAAATGGCTTTAAGCTCAGTATAACAGTAGGCAAGGTAAAAGGTTAATTATTCCTTTGGTGGAAGTGATAGTCCTGAATTAATGGGAGTAACTTCATCTCCTCCCTGGAAGCAGTCCCTGGGTTCAGTCATTTTTCTGCTCCCCATGGCTCCAGTTACAGCACTGCTCTGTGCTCTCTGCTCAGCTTCCCACCAGCCCCAGGCTTCCCAAAGTGGAAGGAAGTCATTTCTGCTGAGTCCATCAGTAGGAAATGAAGAGTTTGGCATGGCTTTTTAGTTATAAAAAGTCTGAGTAAGAGAACCAACACATCTCTACAACTGCAGGACATCACAGCCTGGAGTATGGTAAGCTGTCAGAGCAAGGCCAAGAGAGGGACACTGGAAGAGGTTATATTCCCTCACAGAGACAGATTTAGGAACCAGGATGTAGCTGCATGCCTATTTCTCATAGTGAGTAAAACTAACATGGATCCCAAGAAAGGAGGCAGCAGCAGTGGGCAGCAGAGCTTGCAGGAGTTTGTAACACTTACCTTGTGACTCAGCTGTGGCTTTAACAGCCATTCCAAACAAACTGTGCTGGGCAACACTTGGTGCTGTGTCCAGGTGTGCCCCAGGTGTGTGTGTACCTACAGGAACTTTCCTCCTAATTTCAAAAAGTCATGGAAATTACAAGGCATCCTTTTCCACCTTGTTTCTAGAAGGCATAGTTCCTGATAAGAGGGCATGCTTTGGAGATAAGCAGTGTAACTCCAAATCTATTACTTCCAGTCTTTCCAAATCATGAGGATATGAACTACTGGAGACAGTGGAGGAATTGCTAGGAGAATTCTACAACAAAAGACTTCATTAGCCTTGAACTGTAAAAAACTCCAACACAGTCACCAGAGTCAGCCATGCTGCTGCTTTTGAGGTGACTGATAAGAAAAATGCTGACAATCTTGGAGGTAAATCTTTCTCCTGAGTGTCCCTGCATAAAGGATGTGAAGTTGCATAATAAGGCATTGACAATTCTTATTTTTATTATGAGGCCTTGCAATATTTGATGTTTGTTTATAGCCCAGCTCCCAGAATCAAGGGATTAGGTGAAGTTCTCTGTTTTAATTAAGGAACAAAGGTTTTCTTCAATTTTTCCACCCACTGTTGTGAGATGCTGGGAGGAAGCAAACATATCACTTTTCCTTCATGGTAATCATGAGATGCTCTGTGCTGACTTATTCAGACATGCTATTCAGTTTTATGCTAGGTGACATTCTGAGGACAATCTTTACACTTTGGAGATGTAACTCTGTATTATCTTCCTAAATAAAATATTAAATCAATATTATGTGAACCAGATTCATATGATAAATTATAAAATAATTTGGTAATTACATGACCATTTTTTCATGAGTTACATACTGAATTACAATTAAGACCTTCAGTGGTTTCAACATTTTTTACCTTTACCTAGTTTTTGGCAAGGTTCCCTGATGTTTAGGGGCTTTGCACAGCTTTTGAAGTGTGAGAGAATCAGTCTGCACAAACCCCAGCTTTAGAAAATCAGTTCTTTGCAGACTAAAATTCCAGAAAGTGTTTCCTAAAGTTATTATAAACACTAAATGCTTTTATTAACTCCTGATGAAGCTCATATTAGCTTGCCCTTGGATTTTAATGAAATGGGTGCCATCAGCATTGAGATGAAGAATCCATTCAGAAAAATCCTGTATTTTATTTGTTAGCATATTTGGCTTCTATTTGTGCTGAAATTAGCTGTGATTTGCAAATAATAGTTAGGTTAAGATTCATCCTTTTTCCTTACTTCTGAATAGCTAGAACAGCAAAGGTAATCCATTTTTCTTAATAATTGCTTCTGTGGAAAATCTTTGAAAAGACAGCTCAGCCAAGTTTCTTGAACACTGTAAGAAAACACTTGGATCACACTCTGAAAAGCCTTGAACTGTCCAGCGCAATAAAACTTGGGACTGCATTTCATGGTGCCCATAAAACCTGCTCCAAAGCCTCCTAAAAAATGTCTCAGAACAATTCAGAAAATGTTTGATTCAAATTACAAGAACTGGGTGATTTAAGAGGCAGAAGTAAGGTCACTGTCATCCCTGATGACATATACCCTATGTATAATCGAATAATGAGTTAAAAGCTACTAAATGAAGCCCATCCAGGCGGATTTCCAGAGCAGCGCCCGTGCTGGGGAATGCATTTCCCGCTGGCAGCGGAGCTCAGCCTGTGCCTGCTGGCACCAGAGGGTGCTCTCCCACCATTTGTCAGTGGCTGCTTGAGTGCAAGCAAGGTCTGGTTCTTAAAAAGACGCGCGGTTCTACTGGCAGTTCTGGATTACGCCAGAATCCCCTGTTTAAAAGCAGTCTGAAGATGGAGGGAGTGGTAATGAATGGTAGCAAAGTTTGCTTTTCATTTAGGGTTAAATTGCAGTCAGGCTAAAATTCCTAAAAACATTGCTTAGTGGGGCTGTTTCATTTCAAAATGCACACATGTATAAATCACTGATGTTAAACTGGATGTCTGTTTCAGAATCTCTGCTGGTCAGAGTGACTCTGAGATATGTACAAGCTTCTTTTCCCAGCCCAGCCGTCGAAGGAGGAGTCAGAATTTTTCTGTTCTCGTCCTCAAGGTTGTTTATTATTTCTTATATATAACATTCTTTCTCTGACCCGATGCAGGTCTGTCTGGGTTGAGGCACATTGCTTCTCTTTAGGGCAGTGTTGTCTTTTTATACAAAAAACTACGTGTACACTATTTACAATAACTTCTCAATATTTATCACCTATGTTAGACAGTGACTTCTACTTTAAACTAATCTAAAAATGCTAACAACACTTAGAAGATGGAGGCTAGGAAGAAGAAGGAAAAAGGACAAGGCATGCTCATTCTTCTATCTTGGGACTTTGAGCCCCCATTCTAAAAACTTCAAAATCTATTTTCCACCTTGTGACAAACTAACTGTTATTCTACTTAAACTTTCTTGACTTGTAATTCTTCATATAAAGGTTGGTAATAGTTTTTTCTAAGGGCTAAATCACAGGCACAGGGGTCTTGGGCTCTGTGCTAAGGTCTCCGAGCCCCCTGGCAGGGTTTTGAGTCTTCTAGGGCAGCCAGAGGAATTTCTTGGGTTCTGACATGTATCTAGATGGTACACAGCCTTTTTTTTCCTGCAGGCTATTTTCCTTTTTGCTTAACTCTGTCCAAGGTTACACTCACAGTGCTCACCTCAAATCTCTACAGTTCTGTCTTTTTTATCTCTACATCACTGATATTTTATCTTGCTTCTCTCATCTGCCTTTTCAATTCTCTTTCAAAAAATCAACATGGAAGAAGAAAAGCTAAAAAAACTCCTCCATCTTAGATCATCATTCTCTTGGGAGTGAGGTGTACCTGTGAGAAGTCTGTTACTGTTTCAGACTCTCTCACTCCATTGGGAAATTAACTGTTCATTCTTACAACTATTTTAAGTGAAGGATGTGTCATAGTATTATGGCATGTAGAAGGTAAAGTCTAAATCTATATATTTTGCCTAAGAATGCCACAGTGAAAATATACACCTCTCTGCCCCTTTGTAAGCATTTGTAAATCAGTAATCCAACAACCTGTAGTCTCTTATTCTTTGAACTTCAAGTAAATCTTACAAGTGATTCTGTTTGGAGAAGTTTTACCTTTCACAAATATATTATAAGTTCCTGGGTACTTGGTTTTCCAACAATTCCGTATCAGATTTGCTCAGTCTAAATATAAAAATGAAGGATAACATTTCTTCACAGAGCTGTGATCTGAAATTTAATATCCTGGCTCAAATCAAGGAGTCTGTGATGCATTTACAGTGCAAAGGTTCTCATTTTGTTTGTTCCTTCTCAGGCCGAGGCTCAGTGAATCAGATTTAATTAGTTGTTCCATGGATGATATGTGAGTTAGAAAGACCCACTTCATTCTCCTGGAGATTAATTTATTTTGAGCACAACAGCTACAGATGACCTGTGACTTTCAGAAAAGTTGTGCAAAGGCACTGTCCCAAACAAACCTCTCAGTGGGTGAGTGCTCTGTGTCAAGGTGTGCTGTGCCTGTCCTTGCCTGGACTTTGCAGTGTGCACTCATAAAGAAACTGAGAAACTCCTCAGCAGCCTGGTTTTCAAAGAGAAAACCCAGCCTCTCAAGAATTGAAATAGCCAAAATGATTGGCTACTTGCATATGGTGACTATAGTCTTTGAGTCATGCGATCAAAATCATTGCAGAAAGAGAAGTCTGATAAAAACTTTATATTCATCACATACTTAGTTATAATGTTCTCATTACTCTCCAGGCAGACTTCTAGATCTGCCATAGATGAAATTGTAGAGAGGAGTGGCCACCAATTCTGTCAAGTTCTGTCATGTAGACCATGAGGGAGCTGTGATTTTTTTCTTACTAGAATCTCAATATTTCCACTATCAGATTACCTTTTCCTCTACAAATTACACAGGCCACAAAGTCTTTCCTCTTCCAACTAAGTGAGCTAAAAATGTTTGTGTTCATATTGCCAATCTTACAAAACAATATTAAAAATGACACCAACACAATTTTCAAGAAAAAGATGTCTGCCTGTATGTTTTAAACTATTAAGTGCTGAAAAACAGGAATTGTTCAGAGACTGAACAGGACCTTGGCTGGACTGGACCTTCTAAATGTCACTCATGGGTACAACAGTGAGCATGTTTAAAACTCCACTATTTCCTGTTATATGTGAGTGCTGAAAGGGCACAGTACCTTGTAAAGAATATCAGCTGCTCTGATGGGATGCAATGGTCTGCTGCAGCCCCTTACTCAGTGGCCACTGTAACAGCTCTGTGACTTTTTCATTTCACAGTGCACAGTCTGACTTTCACTGAGGATAATTGGGAATTTGCAATTGCCCACTGAATGGCTCTCTATGCCTACTACATCTCAGGAAAGAGATGAAGGGGAACTGAGCAACTGTAAGGAGATGGGATACAACCAAGACAACAAATTAAAAGAGCAAATGCATGCAGAGGAAGATACTTGTGCTGTTACCACAGTACTGCTGATTCCAGAAACCTGGATGAAAACCTTTATCACAGGAATCATTTCATTAGGGATCAGGGTGGAAGTGATCTCTGTGCTGGGGCTGCCAGGCAACAAAATGAGTTGAAAAAAGAGCCCACCCAAGATATGAGCCCCAGAAAACAGTGCAAAATCTGATACTGAGTTTGGAAGGCTTGGGCTTAGTTCCCTACAAGTGGCTTCAGCTTCTCCTGTAAGAAGGAATCCAACTGGAAAGATGCAGCCATGGCAGTACCAAGGTCCATGGCCTGATGCAACCACTGAGATCCTGTCCATTTACTCCAAGATCTGTCCATGACACTTTGTTTTATGGTATCTGTAAAAAAAACATTGCACCCTCACAAGAAATGCTGTACAAAGGAGCATTGCACAGGAAGTTATACATACTTTATTTTATCTATCATGCAAAATGGAAATAAATCTCTTTTAGGCCTTCTCAGAATAGAGAACATTGGAAAGTTACTTAAATTACTTTATCTAGCTGTGTATGCTCTACAAACAGTGGAGCCCTTGCTGTTGCTGTTACAACTCCATCTCATGTTTTTATTTTTATTAGAAGAAGAAACAAATATGTGCTGAAAGTGAGATCTACTGCTACATTTTCAGCGGTGACTGAGTTTAATGTTGTCACAAGTCCAGGCTGAGCAGCAAAATGAATCACATGGCTATACAAAAAATGAGGAAGCTTTTTAGCTCAGCTTTGTGGGATCAAGATTAATGAAAAAGAAAGATCAAGACAGGATTGCTGAAAGCAGCTGCACCAAGAACCAGAGCTCACTTACCTTCACAGATCAAAATAAAGAAGGGAAAGGGAAAACTAAGCCTAAATTGAAACTGCTAGAGATTTGCAAGCACAAAATTGAAAAATTTGAAGGAAAGGAGGTTTTTCTTTTTTAGATGGTATACCCCTCTTGGGACTCCTTTTAAAACTAATTGATATTTAGAAGATTGATTATCCAAATGTCATAGGAGACAGCAGCTCTGTCTGGGTAACCGAGTGAATTTGCATCACAATTAGGTGTTGGAAAGCAGTGCTTTTGCAAAGTATTTTATTGAGGTTTAAGTGATCCAAGATGACTTGTAACGACCATAGATTGTTGTATTTTCATGCCTTACTCTTTTCTTTCCTAACTACATACCAGATGAAGGAAAATTCCAGCCTATAAAGGAGAAAAATGTTTCCAGTCTTTATTGTCTCATAGACATAAAGCAAATTAAAAGAACCTATTAGATTTCTGTAAGTACATCATTTCAAGCCAGCTTTGTGATTTTGGGGGCCAGCTGCATGAGTTATAAAGTTGATAGCAGTTAATTAGCCCTGTCTCCCTCCTTTGCCTTACTGTCCTTTAAAAAGTCAGACAAACAGCTCCATTTCCCAGGGTAGGTTAGTTCCCTCCCTTGTCTGATACTCACTTACTACTTAAGCCCCTAGTTTGGCTTTTTATTCATCATTTTTGTTTATTTCTGCACTTGCTGCTGTGTCTGAAGGTCATCTACATCCCTCCCTAACACTCTCCTGTTTCAACCCTTCTCTTTGCTTTTTGTGGGCTTCAGTCTTCCTCTGCATGGCAGTCAAATTAGAGCCATACAGTTCTCTGTGAGGAGAAGACGGACAAAACACAGAAAGCCCATATTGCTGTGGTGACCACATTAACCTCTGGGGCTGTGGAACAAAGTTCTGAAACCCTGTTAACAATGTGGCCTGTGGTTACACCACTACGTGGCCTGAGCTGGTCTGGCCTATTTTTGCTATTATTAATTATTATTAGTATGGCCTAATTTAGCTATTTTTATTCATTTATTTATTTTGATCACTCAGTCAGAGCAGCAGTCATAATGGACTGGCTCATGTATGCTCTGCTGCCCTCCAAAGGATGGGAATGCTGCACTCCTGTTCCTTGAGATGCTTCCAGCCACAGCTGAGTGCAAGGTTATTTTTTTTTTTTTTTTTTTTTTTTATATTCTGTGTGTGGCAAAGAGTCTGGAAACAGAATACCTGTGATAGACTTGAAAAGACACACTTGTCAGGTATTTCCTAAGCCATCACCAAGAATGCTACCCAATAAATACTGCCATGGTTTGCTATCTAGCTGTTCAGCCCATCCAATCCCTGTGCATTGGTGTGATTTTATTCATGAATAAAGCCACCATCCCTGGAAGTGTTTAAGGAAAGCCTGGAAATGTCTCTTGATGCCAAGATCCAGTTGACATGGTGGTGCTCGATGTTGGACCTGCTGATCTCAGAGGTCTTTTCCAACCTAATGGATTCAGTGATTCTCTGATCTGTGTGCAGGGGAGAAAAAACAGAATTAAACCCCACTTCAGCTCTTAGGTCACCAAAGGAAACACGGCTGGCAATGAAGAAGTGTCAGCGCCCAGCGGAGCATGAGCGGCCGTGAGGCGTCTCGCAGTCACAGCACTCAGTAACTTGTCCTCCATGCTGGCGGGAGGCCTCCGGACCCCTTGCAAAAGGAAAAAAAAGGAGATGAGAGCGGCGGGCGAAGGGCAGCGCCGCGCAAGGGAAGCGCCCGGGGCGGGCGGGGAGGAGCCGCGCTCTGAGGGGCCGCCGACGTGGGGGCACCCGGGGGCGCCCCCAAGGGCGCAGCCCGCGGGCGGGGCTGCGGCCGTTGCGCTCCGCGCAGCCAGTCAGTCACATGAGCCGCCGCCCTCCTTCCCCTGCACCCCTCGGCCGCGAATGGCACGGCCCGGATGCGCTTGTACGCAAGGAGGGTGCGGGCGAACCATTGAGCGGGGGCGGGGGAACCCGGCAGCCGCCGGCCGGGAACACCCCTTCGCCGGGGCGCTGCGGCGGCGGGGAGCGGACGTGACAGCGGCGCGGCCGGCGGCGGAGCGCGATGGGGGTCCCGCGGGGACAGGAGCGCCAGGCCCCGCAGGAGGTACCAGAGCCGCGTCTCTCCCAGCCCCCCGTCCCCCGGGCGCTGCCGAGGCCCCGCTGCACCGGCGTCCCCGGGATCCCCGCCCGCTCCTGCCCCGGTTCCCGGCCCTGGCCGGCAGCGCGGGGGTCGGTGCCGCTCAGCGCGCAGGGCGCGGGGGACGCGGAGGCCTGTGGGGCTGCTGGCAGCGCTGTGCGGTCACTTTCGGTGCTCCATCGCCTCCCGTGTGCCCGCTGCAAGCCCGGCTGGCCGGGTTCCCGTGAGAGGCAGCGGGGAGGAGGAGGGTGCCCAGAGGGGTGGAGGCGGGCAGGTGGGGCCGTGCAGCCCTCGGGCACACCTGGAGCCCTGTGAGCGGCTCTCCGGCCTAGGGCCGAGCTGCCGGGAGCTCTGTGCTTCTGGGAAATCGCGTGTATCCCCGGAGCTGGGGGGTTCCATCCTCTAAGGGGGGGGGACAAAAGCCCTGGGATGGGCTGGCTGTGCTGGTGAGGCTTCGGAGCACCGGGACTGTCTGGGCTGCCTGTCACAGTTCACTTTTGTGACTGCCCTGCTTTGAAATTGCATTGCCCAAAAAGTGGAATTCCGTGTGAGCGTCTCCTCCCGGTTTTGTAGAGGGATTAGAAAAGCGTGTCCTGGTTTCGGCTGGGACAGAGGTTAAATTGAAGTGTGTGAGTTTATGAAGCCTGAAATTGAAAGAAATGTGTGAAATGGAGAATAAGTTAACTGGCTTATGGCAATAGGACAATCTTAGTAGCTAGGGGCAGGCAGTGGACCAGGAGTTTGAACAGCAAAAGCAGATTAAAGTATTTAACTGGGTGAAAATATTTCTAAATGGACTTAACATCACATGTGCTACCTGTTTCTTCAATGTCTTTCAAATTAACAACCAGGTTGCTAATGTAAGGCAGGTTTACCCTGATATGTGATCTGTGCCAAGGCTCGGAAAATGCTCACTCTTCAAATGAATGAGAAAAACTGAATTAGTGTTTTGTTGTTTGTTTGTCAGGTGGAAACAAGAGAAGATGAGGAACAAAACATCAAGTTGACTGAAATCTTGGAGCTGTTGGTGGCTGCTGGGTATTTTCGAGCAAGAATCAAGGGGTTATCACCCTTTGACAAGGTGAGGCCATTACAATATTTTAAACGCTTCTTTTAAGTATAAGAGGCTTATACGTTTTGCTGGTTTGCTTAGCAATTCTTTATAAGACAGTTGCAACTTATGAGGCTTCTCTGTGTGAATAATTCTGCAAATGACCTAGTTTCAGACAGACAGGACCTCTTCAGTCTTGAAAGACAATTTTGTGCAGAAAGGCCTGTTTTAAAGGTGAAAATTGGATGCAAACTTACTGCTGTCTGCTTTTTTTGGGTGCTATGGCCTATGCTGGAGTTGTGTGCAGGGAATTTTCCTCTCTCTCCCAACAGCAGTTAAAATAGGTAATCTTTGGATACTTGGAGTCTTTGGATACTTGGAGATAGCATGGTAATTTTTAAAACAGCATTGATGAGAAATGAGGAAGTGTCTGTGTAAGAAAGGAACAGTTAGCCTGGTGAGATTATTTTGGGGCTGTTTTTGCATATCTTTAGAATGTCATATTTGTTAACCTTTCATTGTTGTAGACAGGAAATGTGTGATGCTGACAGTGAGCAAAGTTCAGGTTGAAGAGAGATTTCTGATTTGCTGTAATGCGGACTCTGTGAGAAATTCCTGAACCAAGGTTTAAAAACACAGAACTACAGCAGCTTTGAAAGGGATTCTTCTGTTTTCTGCTCTCTCTTTGATCATAGCACAGCCTCACTTTGCAATGCAATTTTATTTTATTCAAACTCTTTGGTATTGCTAACAGTCGCTGCTCAGGAGTCTGTGCTTTCAGACAGAGAAATTTCAAGGAGACTGCTTTGGATGTAACATTGTTGCATTTGTGTGTAGAAATCACTTACAGGTACTTAAATACAATTGCAAAGTTACCATTTCATGACAGTTCCCAACCTCACCAAAATGAGCCTTGCTACTGAAAATGATCACACTGCTAATGCAAAAGGGATATATGGGTTATCATAGAGGGGAGTGTGAGAGGGGAATTTGTCAGAAACCTTGTTAGAAACCAAGCTTCCTAATCTGCTGTGTGATAATGGCAAGAAATTCCACATTTTAATCCCTTTTTCTCTTCTTTGTCTTTGCACACATTTAGATTATTTTGCACATATTTATGCAAGGCTGTCTTTAAATGTTTCTGTAAAGTTGATGAAACAGCTCAGGAGTTTAAATATGCCCATGTCAGAATAGGGCCTGAAATACAGATTTCTGCAGAGCTGGGGATTTCCTGTGTGCTGATGCTGTGTCTAGCACTTTGTGTTGCATGTGTCAGCAAGCAAGAAATAATAGTAGCAAAGATGTATATAAAAAGGTAAATATAAGACTGCAGTAATTATGATCCTTGATAAAACTTTGATATGGTCCCTTTTTGGAGGTTGTGACATTTAACATACTGTTGTGTTTTATCCTTTTGGTTGGTTGGTTTTCTTTTTTCAATCTGAGAGCTGTTCCAAAACTAATATATAAAGCTAAGAGAGGAATTTAGGTTGTCAATAACTGCTGGGTTGGTTTTTGTCTTCTTGTACACATGTGCTAGTGTATAGTACACAAGCGTACATGTGTATAGTATTGTATGAAGTTGGTGTGGTTGTGTTATCTGAGTCTGTCTCAGAGCAGAGAGGATACTGAGGAGGGTGAGATTACTGAGATGTAGTTTCTAAAATAAATGAAGCCTGGAAGATGCATTTGGGTTTACCTGTTCAGTTTAGAATGGCCCTGACCATGCTGTTGCTCCTTTGCCAGGTGGTGGGAGGCATGACGTGGTGTATCACTACCTGCAGCTTTGACATTGACGTGGATTTGTTATTTCAGGAAAACTCTACTATTGGTCAAAAAATGTAAGTTGATTAAATGGCAAGTGGGGGATTTTTCTTCTTTTTCTTAGAAAATAAAACGTGGGTGGGGAGGGGGATGTTACCTGCTGTGTTTCTAAGGAAGAGTTTTAGTTCAGATTTCCTGCTTTTGAGGACTGCCTGTTTACAAAAGGCACAGGTTTCTGGGTTTCTCAGACTGTAGTTCCACAAAGTCTAAATCCAGAAAGAAGCTTATTTCAAACCAGGCAGGGCCATTCCATTTGGGCTGCCATGCTCTTATATCCCTACTAAGCACTGAAAGCATTTATGTGGCTCCACACTGAACTGAATTGGGAACTGATCCAAATTAAAACCTACCAAAAAAACCCTGAAAAACCAAAACCCAAAAGAAAAAAAAAAGAAAATAGTTTTAACATGAATGAATTCCTGGATCCAGTTCTCTGTGCAGCTGTACGGATGCTTGTGCTGGCACAAGGGGGTGATGCAGAGGCCAAAGCAAAGGGCAGAGGGAGACCACGCTGCTGGAAGCTGCAGTGCAACATTAGAAGGCCTTCCCTGAGCTCCCTGTGTCTGCAGTTCTGCTGTGTAAATAACCCTGACTCCCTTTTATGGTTCTGGGTTAGAATTGTAGCATCAGCAAACAGAATTTAAAGCATGTCACTGTTGCCAAAATAGGTATCTGCCCCATGCTGAGGAGGAGGATTTCCTTCCTCAGGGTGACCCAGTGAGAACATTCTGTTTTGATTCATTTCTTATGCATGGAATTTGCTCATAAGCCAGCTAATTCCAGTGCCAGAGAGCTTATAGACATTGTTTATGCTGGGAAAGGGAACACATTCTAAACTCCATTATTTCTTTATTTATATTTGATAAAAGAGGCATAATTAAAATTTGCAGGAAATAAGTTTAGCCTGATAAGTTACAGTGGCTTATTAAGAGACTTATTTACTTAGTGTAGTTAAAAAGAACATCTTGCTGTGTTTTCTTGAAAATCATAGAGAATTGGCAAGAGTTTTCAAAATAAATATTTGTGGGTATTGCAATTGGAGGCACTCAAAGATATAGATACCTAACTACATAGATAACTAACTACATCATAGATAACTAAGTACATAAAGCATTGCTGAGTGCAAAGAATTAAGTAGAGACTAGGAATGAAAATGGTAGTGGTAGTTTTTTGTCTTTGCTATCCTTAAAACCAGCATGGTCGGAGCTGGTTAAGTCGTTCTCAAAATGTTCTGCTATTTTTCCAGCTGACTGGATGCAAAACTGGCAAAACAAAAATCAGTCTCCTCTCCCAAAACAGCAGCAATGATTTATTTGTAAATCTAAAAGTGTTCAGAACATAGGAGCATAGGCTGTTTTGATGTCCATGTAATGTTTGTGTTGGTAGAGGCTCAGGGCTTCCGTGGTGTTTTCAAGATAAAGCAAAGTTAAACTGTGTTTTCTCAGTATAACTCCAAAGTGATGGTGTTACACCATTGTGATGGTGTCCTGTTATTTAATTGCTGGGCTCAAATAAACATGGAAGCATACATTAGGATAAATAGTTTTTTTTGTTTTAATTGCATTTGCTTTGATTGTGCTTCACTTCCCTTTAGGAAGTAAAATGTTTCAGGCTCTAGTCCCAGATTTTGGTCACTGTCTCATATCTCTTGATCCCCTTTTGTTCTTCCAGGACCTTAGTTGTCCATTTGGACAGTGCTAAATATCAGTGAGGTCAGTACTGGAGCAGTTAATTTTTTGTCCTTCATGGGGAAATAGCTTTGCTTTTCCAAGTAAAGTTCTCATCCTCAGTGGTTACACCTGCTTTAAAAATGTACTTGCCAACATTGACAGCAAAAAAAATTCTTGCCTAAAAATTAGGTGTTCAGTGGAAACAGGATGAATTTCTTACAGATGGATCCCTTGTGGCAGGGTAATCCTTTCACTTAACCAGCTCTTACTGAGCTCTAGAATGAGATTGCTGCCAGCAAATTCAATTTTAGTCGCTTAAAAATATGTGAAGTGCACTGTGTATTTAGCTTCTAAGTGCAGTATCTATTTAAATTCAGAAAGTTTCAGGTGTAACATCAATATTTATTTTGAGAGTTCTGCTAAATAAAGTTTTAAGTCCTTACATTTGTTTCTGGACTTCCTTGGAGTGTACATCTCTTACTTAATGTAACTGTTCTTAAAGCTGCTGTTTATTCATGTTGGGTGTACCCTATAACATGTAAAGGTGTTTGTGGTGGTGTATTTTATATGGGTGTTTTATCTGTCCAGAAATGCAGATTTTGAAATTTTCTGTAGTAGTTAAATGAATTTCCAAAGTAGGAGCCTGTAAGTGGGGCTTAATCACCTCTTCACAGACTGATGATATAAATAGTGCCTGTAAAAGCTGTTTTGGAAATGAGTTGGATTGCTTTTCATATAGTGGAAGTTACTAGAGGGAATCTTTGCACTACTGTGTTTTCAAAAATAATCTGTAATTTACAAAAGAAAATTGTGGCATATATACATCTGTCTTTTTGTTGTTTTTATAATAGTGCCTTAACTGAAAAAATCGTGTCGGTATTACCAAAAATGAAGTGTCCGCATCGTTTGGAACCACATCAGATCCAGGGACTGGATTTCATTCACATATTTCCTGTTGTACAGGTAATAATTTCATGCTGTATTGATACTTTGCTGAAAAATTCATAAAACTTGCATAAAAAATAGAACAAAGCTTTGAATTATTGTTTGGCACTTTATTTAACTTTGAAATAAGTAAGCAGAGAGAAGTCATTTGTCTTGATGTTTTTAAAGAATGAAGTGACATTATGGAAAGAATTTTTAAGTATTGTTTTATCCACATTTAGAAAATAAACAAAACTAACTCTCTGAATTCTTTGCAGTGGAGTCAGATTATGCTTATTGTGGAATGCCTGCTGAAAGGAACCTGAATTTAATCTTGTTGTGGAATCTGATAGTCTGCTTTGGCAGATTAGGAAATAAAACAAATGCCTTCCAGTCTCTGCTTAACTTATGGAGTAAGTTATGCAGATAAACCTTGAATCAGAAGGATATGAATAAGGCAGAAGTCATTGGGGTCATTTCTTTAAGCATAATTTATCCTTATTTCCTATCACTTAAAACTGTGCTCTGACAAGTGATCCTCTTACTGTGTATTTGCTGAGCACCACTGACTCACCATGTGCTTCATTCTCAAGTTTATTAAGATTTAAGCTAACACTTGATGTGTTCCAGTTACATGTGGTATTTTGAGAATCCTTGGCATTTTTTGATTTTCCTTTCATCTACACACAGAAAGGTATCTTTGACAGATAGGGAAAATGAAGACTGTTAAGCAAGCTTCTTTTCCATTAAATATCTCCTTACCTCGTGCCTGTGAAGGAATTTAGCAAGTAAGAAGAATCTAAATTTCAATCTGTAAGAAGTGGGGAAAACTTTCTGGTACTCTTTCCTCTTCTAGTTGGAAGCTCCTGAGGAAAACCACACTTAACTGCACTCCCCACAAAACATTCTGTGGTGTGTCTGCTCTTACACAGCTTTCAGGCTGTGGAAAATTTGTATCTTGCTAATGTGTGTTTTTGCTTCTGAACCCTTATTTCCTATACAGAAGAAAAAAAAAAATCAACCCAGCTGAGTTTCTTGCCCTAGTCACTGGATGGCAATGAATGGTTACATTTATCAAACACTAGGCTTCTTTCATAGGATATATATTCCTCCTCCTGTAAAAACAATAGCACTAGGTGTTCTTTTCTGTCACCTGTTTTATCACAAATCCTGGTGTGGGATATTGCTTCTGGAAAGGAGAAACATAAATTCTAAACAGGGAGGAAATCTGCTTCTGGGTTTCTCTGAGGGCAGTGACTCCCAGTATTTGTAGCTGGCCAGTAGGTGGTAGAGCTGACCCATACAAGTCTTTTTTGGGATGTAGAGGATCTTGGTTTAAAAATTTTGGCTTTCTGTCAGCTCCCTGTGAAGTTCTGCCTGCTCCACATAATCTAGGTTCCTCATTTCATCCCAGCCAAGACAGACTTTCAGGAAAACTTTTTGGTGTCACCAGAATACTGTTCTGAAAAAGACCATGCAAAATATGAAACGCTGACTACACCATGTAAGAATTATGTATTTGGTAATGGCACTTTATTCAATGCCCTGGTAAAATCACGATTCCACTTTATCTGTAAATCTCAAATCAGTTTTCAAATAGTACAAATGCTTGCTCTAAAGTCTGGCATTGTGTCCCATTAGCTCTTGCACTGTCCATGAATTTAGGTGGATCCTTCCCTACAGGAAGAAATTAGGCTGAGTTGACTCACTGCCATAAACTGTAGCAGAACTTTAAAAAAATATTAAAAAATCTTACAATTACTCCATTGGGCAGAAATGTCATTGTACTTCCTAATAAATTCTGCATATGATCACAGGCAAAAGTATGTACAGTCTTGTGTTGAGATGTTCTTGGTAATTAATATTCTTCATTTTCATCTCTTGTTGTCATCATGTTCCCCTCACTTTCCAGGGGTTCATGGTTTATAGCACAGGAAACAGTTGTTGGTTCAAACTTGAATCCCACAACTGATCTCATCTCTTCTGTGACCTCCTGCACAGGCTGTCAACAGTCTGCAAGATTTATCTTCTCCAACATTGTTTAAAATGTACTTCAGGATTTTGTGGCTTTTTGTGTGGTCTTATAAATGTCAGAAGAAGCCTTTTTTCTTGCACAGGCATGTGGTTCTTCATGAGCACTTCATAGGCTTGAAGATCTGTCTGTTCATGGTGGAGCTGTAGTCTTTTAAACCAGTGAGTGATCTACAGTAGGAAAATGTCATACAAGAAACATATGCACAAAAGAAAAAGAAATGTTTGTAAAGTCACAAATACTGACACTTTTTGTTAGGGTTAGGCCAAAGAGTTGCCATGTTTACAAATAAATCACATGCTCTTGTTTCCATGCTTAAAAATGTGCTTTTAGCTTTTATCATGTATTAAAAAATAAGGCAGCAGTTTGGTGCTTGCTGCTATTATTCTTTTGTTTTCAGCTGATACCATTTTCTTTTCAGTGGCTGGTGAAACGTGCAATAGAAACAAGGGAAGAAATGGGAGATTATGTCCGTTCTTACTCAATATCACAGTTTCAGAAAACTCACAGGCTGCCAGAGGTAAGATTGAGGCAGTTCTTGTTTCTGTTATATGTCAGATGTTCAGCTGCAGTACCATCCTCACAGCTCTGAAATCTGCACACTTCACCAGAGTGAAGTGCCATTGTTTTGTCAGTGTTAGAGGAATCCCCTACAAATTTATCTGGGAAAAAAATTGAAGCATTATTGTGACAGAAATTTTGTAGATTCTGGTTAAGTTTTGCCTAATGATTGCCTTAGTTTTTCTGCAGTATTTGGTATTTTTGTATCTCTGTGTTCAGAAGCACCCAGCATGCTGTGGAGAACCTAATGTAGTTAATTGAGAATGAATATGGTGTTAATACTCTATAATTTGGGGTTTCTTTCAGAGTGTTGAAAGGCAGCTCTTGTCTTCCTGTATCCAAACCCCAAAATTTGCTTCTGAAAACTAGATTTGTAAAAAACTTCATTCAGTAACTGAACTGTTCTTCAGCAATGAGATGAAGTTTCCTTCATAGAGGAGGAGAGATTGAATGAGCTTGGATATGTGCCTGTAGTGCAAAGCCATCAGTTCTGTTCTTACATATCACAAGGGCAATTTCATTTTTAACATTTAGAACCTAAGTTTTGTCCCTTTGTAATAGGATTAAAGATAGATGTCCCTAGTATTGGGATAGACAGATGTAATTAACTTGGCATGCTTTCAATTTTGATTTTTTTTTAATAATTATCTTTAATGCTTAGAAACTAAACAGTAGAGGAGACTTCTCTTTTTCACATCAAGTCTATCCCAGTTCATTTCTTAATAGTGTATTAAAGATTGAAGATCCCAGTAGTGGGCTGGGGCTGCTTTTGTGTCAGGCTGCTGGTCTGGACACAGTTTTGATGACCTATCTCCCATCTGAAGGCAGAAGCAAGTACTTTTCTTGTTACAGCAAATCACTAACATTTCACCAAATCACTGGGCAACTCAGAAACTGTTTGACAGCTTTGTTTCACAGAATCATTAGAATGTTGGAGATTTAGTATCCATTCCTGGTGTTTTAATTACTTCCATTAATGTTTTTCAGGATGATGAATTCATGCAAAGAAAAGAGAAGGCACTCAAAACAGTTACTGATATCTTTGTAAGTATGTTAGATTTCTTTTTTTTATGGCCAAGTGTGTGTTTTTAGTAATGAAATGGATGTGGTTAATTCTGGTTTAATTGGGTTTTCTCATGAGAAGATCCCAATTAAGTTACATGTTGATCATCATTGAGACAGGTCTCAAATGCCAATATATCACATGGATAGGTGGGCACTGTATGAGGGGATAAACCACATCCACTGCCTGCATGGGCTGTGTGGAATCCCACACTATCAAACAAAACTCACAGGGCAGCCTTCAGACTGTTAAACCCTCAGCAGACTTAAATGTGTGTTTGAAGCTATCAGCAGTTGTGCTATTTGCCTTGAAATTGGTTAATATGGTGATGATCTCAATTATCTGCATTTCAGAACTTGACTTTTTCACTTCTTGTAATTAGCAATGGAAGTAAACACCTTGCTTCAGAAATGCTTTCTTCAAGTAGCAGATGTTGGTTGGGAAAGGTGGTCTCACCTGTGTTCTCCTTTTTCACATGCAAATCTCCTAACTCTTGGATAAACTGTTTGTGTATATTTTTGGAAGCTTGTTCATGAATGCTACAGAGAGGTAAAATAGTAAAACACCTGGGCTCTCTCACTCTCATACCTGAATTCAGATGTCTGGCTGCCAACTGCAGTTTCTGTCCTTGCTTTCTAATTTCCCTCTTACTTGGGACTATCAATTCACCATTCTGACTCACAGTAGTTCACTACTGCTTTGGGGGTTTTTGGACCATCTTGATAAATTCCAGGGCAGCATTTGACAAGAGAGGAGAAATCTGGTTTTGCTTTGAATGGCACATTTTCAAGGCTCTTCAATAAATAGTGAAACCCTGCTCTCCTGAGAAAATCCCTGTTTTTCAGACAGCTCTAGCCAGGCACCCTGAGCTCTCCATTCATAGATGGAGGTGCTCAGTGCTGGTGTAAGGAGCCACATGAGAGGCTGTGTAATGGGCCAGACAAGTCACCTTACTCTTTTGGCAGGTTTTGGAGGGAGGTAGTTGTTTTTCTGTACAAAGGACCTGAGTGTAATATATGTGGTTGAATTACAGCATGTGTTTGTAGAATAACATTGCAATGAAAGTCTCCAGGTGATGACCAATGTAGCTCCTTTGTTAATCTATTTGAATAATTGTCCTTGCTTTGGAAATTTCAATTACAGTTTCTAAAGTGCTGTTCCTCATGTTTTGATTGGGTTTTTTAATTATTAGCAGACTTACAATGAGTCTTTTACTCCAGCTAGAAGCACTTGCCTTTCCAGTGAGCCATGTATTCTGTTTTACATGTTAGTTTACCCGCTATCAATTTGTTCTTGTTTGAAATCTCCACTTTGGTGTCACATCTTTGAAAAAGATGGAAAGCCATTTCAGCAGTGTTATGGTGCAGGAATTGTTTGTTGAAAATAATAGTTTGTGTGGTATGGAAAGCCAGATTTAAAAAGAAATGTTCTCCCTTCTGTTTTTAAATTGGAAGCAGCTCTATCAGTACAAAATATTAATTGTGAATTCTTGTTTTATTTGATGGGCTGTTGTTGAGCTAATGGATCACACTTGGATGGCAGGAGATTGAAGTCATTTTACTACCAAACTTCTTGAGACTTTTTCACTGTCTTGCAGGAGGTTTACAAACCCCAGAGAAAATACAAACGTCAGACAGGAGCTGAGGAGCTGCTGGATGAGGAATCAAAGGTTCATGCCACACTTCTGGAATATGGCAGGTGAAAGGCTTCATTTAGCTCTCTCTTGATTTTATTGTGTTTTTTATAAAAACAGCTTAAATACATCATCCTTCCAGATAGTGTGTCAATCAATATTAGGTATTTGCAAGCAATCCACTGAAAATTTGGTGAAAAAGGACCTGCAGTTGCTGTTGCTTCTTTTTCTCATTCTCATGTGGCTGCTGCATCAGGAGGCTGAAACATGGTTGAATGTTTTGTCTTCTCACTTTGCTGCAAACTTTCATTCAGAGACAAAGTTACCAAGGCTTTCCGTTTTCTATTATCTCTGAAAGTCCCTCTGGTTTACTGAGAGCTCTCCAAACACATAAAAATGAAGTTACAGAGCTTCTGTTTCTAGTTTCTATTTCCAGTTTTCCTTTCACAGTTTAGTGGTAAGGACATCTTGTCTGCTGTCTGAGCTCTTAATACTTAACAAGTGCAGATTACATCTGAATTCCATTTTGTATCTTCTGGGGCTTCTTTTCCCCCATAGCCATAGATTTTTTGATTTTTTTGTCTCACTGTTTTGAGTACTTTCCTTTTAACAGTAACCTGGAGTGTAGTGTAATAGCTCAGGATTAACTTTCAAATGTGAAGAGAGCATTGCCTTTTCCTCTCATGAGCTTTACATGATAATTTTTTATGGAAAGTCAAGATTTGCAAATCTTGATGGGATATGGAATATCAAGATAATGCCTCTGAAACCATTCTGTAAATATGCTCCAGTACCTGCTTATTTAGTTTACAAAACATTTCAAAACTAATTTGGTTCTGGCTCTTGGTGCATATCTTATGTTGAAAATTGATAAAAAACTTGATGTATTTGTGGAAGTCATAAACAACAGTATTTTTCCTTCATGTTGCTATTGTTCTTTTAGGAGATATGGATTTAGCAGACAAGCAGGAAAAACAGAACAGGTAAAAATATGCCAATTTAAAATACTCAAATTGTGGGAAGAACTGCATTGTTGAAGTGTTGGTTACTGTTAAATCTTAAAATACAGCAGAATAGACAGCTATAACTTCTACTGTTAACAGATTTTATAAATGGCTAACTGCAGTTAAAAATCTGCATGCCATGAATGGTGGAATTGATTGCCCTTTTTAAAGGATTTCCTTCATCTCTGCTTACAGATCACATTTTGCAAATTTATTTTTTGTTTAGAAGAAAGAGGGTGTGGGCATTGGGTTTGTTTTGGTTTGACTTTTATTGTTAGGTAATGACATATTTTGTCTGTTTATATTTTTCAACTGAGTGTGACATAATGTGATCATTAAAGGGTCTTTCTTTTTAAAGAACCATTCAGCTTGGTAAGAAATACTGTAGACATTTATTACAAAACACTTTGTTTGATGTGATAGAGAAACCTATAAATAAATAAAATTATAAATAAATCATTGTCCTTGTGGAAAATTAGCATCCATGCTGTGCTTTTGATGATTATGGCATCTTAAAATGTCCATAAAATGCTGGGTACCTGCAGTTTTGTGATTTCAGTGCAGATATTAATTTGGCTTCAAGTCTTTATTACAGAGATAATGAAGGTAATGCATTAAACACATCATGGACCCAGCAATACATTGAGTAGATTAAAGTTGCTCTTCTTCATTATCTCAGTATTCCACATACAAATGTGACATTTATTTTTTTATAAATGGAGATATATCTCCAACTAGGCATGTCTGTTTTCCCTTCAGAGTCACCACTAGTCATGTTTATAGAGTTTATTTTGTTTCTTCAAAAATTCTGTTGCCTTTGGGATATTGTATATTAGATGTTGTGGAAGCTGAGCCTCCAGAAAGGCAGAAGTGAACAGTGAAATATGTTAGTGGTGTGGAAGGGTGACCTAGAAACTGAGTCTGGCTGTCCCCAGTTCTCTTTGCTTCAGTGGTACAAATTCTTCTAACTGAACCAGGCATGTTTGCAATTTTTATGTTGGATGTTTGTTGCACCGATATTAAGTTGCAAAAATTATTTATTAAAAAAAAAATCAGTCCTGTCTTGTGTAGTAGACATCATATTCTGGGTTGTCTGAGGTTGGCAGCTCTCTCTCTGTGCAATAAGGAATCTTCAGACCAGATAAGTCCATAGGAAGGCAGAGACACAGTTGGAATACTTGTGAGAAATCAGGAAGGCTTACATTTCATTTGGCATGATTTGGAGGGTGAGGATGTTCCAGTAGCTGAAATGTAGCTGTTCTGTTTATATGAATACATTCCAATTTTCTCCTTGATGTCTTTCTTAACATTTTATTATACCTAGTTCCAATATTCTAAGGTCTTAACTTCTCTTTAAAAGGCTGAAGATAAAAAAGCCGTGCTACCTCCAGGGCTTGCAGCAGCAGGGAAGGCTGAGCCTTCTGATGAAGATGACCTTCAGGCTGCTGAGGAGGTGAGCCCCAGGCACAGCAGGCATGGGAGTTACTGACCTGGGGGAGAGATTTCAATTTTCATTGCCCAGTCATTCTCCAAAAGAAGGAAAATCTCCATGGTTACTTAAAGTGAAAGTTGCTTCCCACAGGAGAATACAGAGCTTGAAATCGATCCACAAAATTAATGTTTTTTGGTGTTTAACACTCAGAACTTCTTTATTATTTCTTGAATCTGAGCATTTTTTAAAAGGTTGGTTTTTGGTTGACAGTGGGAGTGGAATAGTCTGAGTGAAAGTTTACTATTACAAGAAATTTTCCTTACATTTGGTAACTTTAGCCACCTCTTCTTTTCACAGACTTAGGGCCCTGTTGCATGTTTTCAAATACACATTATATGATACTAATTTTATGTATGTGTCCCTGGCAGAAAGATAACAAAATGTTAGAAGTTAAATTGTTCTGTATAATTCTTCATGTTTTGCTGTAGCTTCGCATTAAAACTCTGATGACTGGCATGGCTGCAATGGCAACAGAAGAGGTCAGTAGCATTTTAAACTGATACAGCTTTCTTTAAATTATGGTTGATTGTGGTAATTATTCTTAAAATCAGGCTGCTGATTCAGGTCTGAAGTCATGGAATGACTGTTTAAATTTTCATAAGGAGAGTGCATAAAAAATGGTTGAATTAGGAAAACAGTAAATTTTAAAAGGCTAATTAGTTCATTATTTGCCTTGAAATGATAATGACAAAATATAAATAAATGCCTATTTCAGATGGTTTCTACAAGAATTTCAGGGTAAAGACATCACTCTGCAGCTACCCAAGATGCCCTATCTTACTTTATTCATCTTGTGAAATTATTCAGAGGATTATTGGGGCGAGTGCTGGAAAACTGTGCCTTTCAAGGTTCTTTTCAAGGCACTTATAAATACAACATGGGACTGAGACACAGAAAATACTGGATATGCATCTTCTTTTCTTAGTTTGTTGTATTTAATGAAATAGTGGAACTTGTAGTCTGTTATTTGATTTCTGGGCAAAAGGACTGGAAATAATTTCAACTGTTAAACATTGTTTCCGTTGATGCTGGAGTCGTGAAAGAAAAGGTAATAATTAGTCTAGTCTCAGAGTTGACTGACATGCTTTCTACTGAAATCCATTGCAGAATTCAGTTCTGTTTGAAAACTGGTTTTATACATGCATGCAGTTTAAAGCTGAATTCTTGCACGTGCCTGCATGCTTAAAGGTTTGTTAAGCAAATGCAAAATTCAGTATAAAGAATAAAAGTTTCTGAAATAAGAATAATTTGCTAAAAGGATTTAAGTGAGATATTTCTGTCAGCAAGATTAGGTTTGGGGGGATAGAGTGTTTCCTGGACTTTTCTTGTGATTAGAGATTTTTACTCACTGTGCAAATTTCTGTTTAAAATTAGAACTTACTGGAAATTATCACGTAAAAGTACAGGCAGTTCCAAAACTCCAAGCATTTTCTTGATACAATTGCAGGGCAAACTGACAGCAAGCACAGTTGGCCAGATTGTTGGACTCCAGTCAGATGAGATCAAGCAAATTGTGTCTGAATATGCTGAGAAGGTAAGTGTGTTACCTGAGTGGGTTTAACCATGTGGTGTTTGATAGCATTTTAATTTAGGCTTTAAACTGCCAACTTCATTGCCATGATTCTCTTGAAACACACTTTTTAATACATGCTGTGGGCAGCAGCACAGCCAGAGTTCAGGAAAGTTCTTCAAAGAGACTTCAACATACCCAGGCTTTTGGTGTGATAGTACATGTCCCTGAATTGCATTTGTGACTAATTTGGGTTTAAGACCTGCTTAAATCCTTTCATGGATGAAGAGGAGCCTGAGTTGTATCTATTCAAACTAGAGGCCTAAATTCTTGATGTGCTTTAAAATGTTCAGTGTTAAGCACAGAAATACAGCTCTGAGGGCCTGCTCAGAGAAAATTCTAGGCCTCCTGCACTCAGATTTCCAGATGCTTGCACTGGGCTCCAGTTCTCAGTCATGCTCTGTATCTCAGGTTTTGAATCTCATCTCATCAAGCCCAAACCTTTGTTGCTTTGAAAAGTCAAAGCAATTAAATGTGTGTGTTTGCTCCAGTTGCTGTGTTCAGCTGTGATTGTTTTCTGCAGTAATGTGAAAAGAAAATCTGGCTCTTCAAGCAATTAATGCATCCAATACATCACTGCCAGATATGAGTTATAGGTCGCTCTTACTTGTCCAGCAGTCTTCTCATATTTCTTCCTTTTTGTTGACACATTTGAGGTATGGAGCTTTCCCATTTTGGAGATAAACCCTATAGCTCAACAGCAAATTCTTGGCCTTTCTTTATTATAAAAGATTGGAAGAACAGAAGCCCAAGGGTCATATTTCAATGTTACATTTCTTCTGTTCTGAGAACAGGGAGCAGGACCTTGACTATTATAGTAGAGCAATGATTAATACTCTGAAAAGTAAGAACTGATTCAAGTCAAACCAAAAATAGATCACTTTTCAAATCTATGGGATGTGATAAAAAAACCAGAATTTCTGTGCACGTATGCATGCACGAGGAAAAGAATTAAGGATGTTATCAAAGAGTTTGTTGAAGTATCAGCAATGTTTGGATATAATTCTAATAATCTTAGGCCCTGGTAACTGTACATAGCCTGAGAAACACAGCAGTGCTTATTTTTTTATCAGAGTTTTGTCTTACCACAAGCCCTGTAAAGATCCCTGACAAGCCAAATTCTAGGTCTGATGTTGCCATGGGCCAGGACCTTTCTTACAAGAGGCATTTTTGCACAAGGTCTATGCTTAGAATTTTCTGCATTTGCCCGTCCATTCTGCTGCCATGTTAATCTGCTGAGTGAACTAGAGGAAGGACTGTAGTGTCATTCCTCACCTTCTGAAAATACTGGCAGAAAATTATTAATGAGTAGCAAATGGATCATCTTTAAACAGTCAGAGACATTAGTGATGGTTCTTACCCATTTTCAAAAAGCAAGCTGTAAAGTTCACTTCTTGAAATATGATCCACTTTTTTTTAATGGCAAAGCTGTACTACATGGATTTTTACTATTTCTGCAAACATCAGTCTCAGGCTAGTTTAGCTCATGTTTGTTTCTCTTGCATTTTCATTTTTCTTCATTTGTGTCTTATGCGTGTGAGAGGCTAAATGTGGTGGTGAGAAGGATAAGGTTTTGAAATGCATAAGATGATGAAGGAATGTGATTTGACTAAATAATGAGAGGAATAAGTAAGACTATATTTGTTGAGTAGTTCAGGGTCACAGGTGTTGCTTAGAGGCATTTCTTCCTTTCCTAACAACAAAAGCAAAGAAAGCCTCTGAATTGTTGGGTTAAGCCATCAGAATTGGGCTTTTCTTGCTGTGGATGTAGAAACATAACATCATTAAGCTGCTCTTCAATATGAATTACATAGAAAGTGTAGAGGAGGAAGACAGGCTTTGCCTCTTATTTTCATTTAAAATTAAGCTGCTTACCCATCTGCCTGGAGTGGAACCAGGAGCAAATATGAGTGAAGAATATATCACATTTCTTGTAGCATTTTAGCTGATTATGCATTGTAGCAGTTGTCAACATTGGGTAATTATTCAAAAAGCACTTAGTATTGAAGTCTTTGACAGACTATAAATTAGCACTTGAGGTACTTGAAAATTAACTGGTTTTCTAGTGAAATATTGGAAAATGGATTAAGTGAAAAAAAGTCTGAGTGCATGAAGCAAATTAGGAAAACAGATGGATGTAAGTATCAAAGTGAAGACTTTCAAAAGGTACAAATAACCTTAGGCAAATAATCCCTTAGAGATCAAGATATCACTGCTTTTTAATGATTCTTTTGTCTACTGCAAATATACAATTTCTATTCTAAATGCTTTTTGTAAAGAATGTTTCTGTCAGCTTTGCTTTCACAATTCAGAGAGAAGAGGAGGCTGGATCCAGATTGCTGTCTCTGTTATCATTTATGAGACACTCTTGGCAATGCATGCTGGATGGAGTAGTTGTCAAAGGCTGGTGTCACCAATACACGTGCACACACCAAAAAAACCAAAAAAAACCCCAAAAAAACCCCAGAGTGGAAAATGCATCTGCCACACTGAGTATGTCATTGTCATTCAGCATGGAGATGCAGCCAAGCCTCTATTTCAGAATACACTATTGTTCAAGGCTTCTGAAAATCCTGAAGCTGCTTGTTGGAGTGTGGAACATCTCTGATTCAACAAGTTCAGTGAATATCATGGCTTAAGGTGTTTTTTAGTATGCTTGTGGTTTTTTTTCATTGAAGAACTCTACCAGGTTTAACCATAATACTGATGCAAAAAAAAAAAATCTGTCTTCTAGTACACTGTAATATTTTCCACCTGTCCCAGGGCAACTGACTTTTTTAGCTTACTTTACTTGCAAATTTTGGAATATAATTCAGTTGTTCAGCTGCTTGCTTATTTTGATGTGAGGTAAATCAGTAAGTCATTCTTTTGGATAGACACAGTTCTTGATAAGGAATATCACAGGTGTGTCCCACTTTGGTATTTCCTGAGCTTCTGAAGAAGCAGAAAACAATGCTGTGGGATCCAAAAGGCTGTTATTGGTTTTTCAGCAATCTGAGCTTTCTGCTGAGGAGAGACCAGAAAGGCTTGGAGCTGCCCAGCAACACAGAAGGAAGGTGGCATCTCTCAACAAGCAGATCTTGCAGAAAACCAAACTCCTCGAGGAGGTAAGTATTGTGTGTGTAGTAAAGAAGAAAACATTGATAGAAGTGGTTGATCACAAAGTTTTTGCCATCCAGAAAATACCTGCAAGGTGTCTTCTGCACCAGCAATTTGTCATGCTGAACAGTGATTCCTCAGCTTGCTTTGTCCTTGGACTGTGAGAACAGGTTGTGTTCCTGGGGGCAGTTTGCTCAGCCTTAATTTTGGGAAGAACCATGATTTTTCCATTTTAACAGTTGAGGGTCCTTTAATTCTGTGCAGCTTGTTTTCAGTACATAACAATCTCAGTGCTGTTTTTATATGGGGAAAAAATGTACTGACAGCTGTAAGCCAAATATAATCCTTTTATCACTTTACTAAAGTAAGAATTTCCTGGCTGAATTTCATTTACCACTTGCCAAAAGCAGCTTTTGAAACCAGTGACAGTCAAGAACCCTGTCTTTTAAGAAATATTTATGGAGTTCTGGCTTCAATACTGCAGCAAGTTTTGGCAAGATTTCTCAAAATTAAAAATTCATGTCAGTTTTCATGAGATGTGGACTGCAGACTTAAATTTTTTTAATTAGTTAGAATAAAATGTGTTGGTGAACTCTTGGTAAAAAAAATATGAAAAACAATGAAAAAGCTTTATGTTTATAAATTTGGAAAGGGAAGAGTGGAGCATTAAGTCACAGCTGTGTGTTGTGAACAGCACACTGAAACAGCATGAAAGGAAGTGGAACTGAGCTACATGTGCATTTTTTGTTTGCTCACTTTTGCTCCACTTTTGTAAACCACGTCCTGTTTTTGTTTTACTATTTGCAATGTTACCTTAAATCATAGGGAATTTAAATGAGGATGTTCTTCTAAAATTAGCTTCTGTAAATTAATTGACAAGTGGAATATCTAATATTTGTTTATAATACATATTTTGCTCGCTGCCTTATTAGACTTTTCATAGTTACACAGAAGAGAGCCATAAAGCAACTTGGTTATTTGGTGTGGCAGTGTCTGTAGTTTGGTGCCATGGTGCTTCTGTGCAAGTCTTGAATTGCCCTGACTTATTTGGAGAAGTACAAAATGGGACTCATTCTTAGCTTGCTGTGAAACTAGGCCAGTACAGCCAGGCTAGAAAAGTTTGAGCAGTTTAGCAGAGATTCTGTCCAATTCTGTTGGCCTCTAATTTGGAAAAGCTGTTGTTTATTCTGGGACTTTATGGAGCTAAAGGATCAGGTGGTAAATGTTTGCTATTAGTAATTAAATATTCAGTCAGAATTCTTGCAATCAGTTGCAAGAGTAACTGACAAGAAAAGACAGTGTTTGTTATGCTTGGCCTGCTGTTTGACAGACAACCATTATGGACAGCTCAAATATTCTCTGTTCTCCATTACAGGTGTAATTAGTGTGAATATGGAATCCAACTCTTTTATTTTTTTCTCTTTTGTAACAGTTGCAAGCTAAATATGCTGATCTGCAGGAAAAATGTACCAAAGCAAAAGAGACATTAACAGAGGTAATCTTTGGTTTTTTTCTGTGCTGTTTGTAGCTGAAACTTTTTTGAGAAATTCTGTTTATGAAGGGATGTATGAAAGACTGAAGGTGTTTGCAAGCTGATCTCATGGTGTTTGAAAGTCAAAGTATTATTAATCAATTAACTATCAATTTATTATTAATTGTAACCCTTAGGTTAAGAGTTACAGTGAAAAGCTGGACAAGGAATTGGCAGCCTTAGAAACAATAGAATCCCAAGCAGATTCTAGGTAAGTTTCTTCCTTTGTTACCTTTGAAATTCTGAAAAATAATGGTTTTAAAATGAATCATTCAGTGATTCTTGGTTTTTCAACCTTAACAAATAACTAAAATTTAAAAATTGAATTATTCTCCAGCTTGCTTTCCAGAGACAGGGAAACATTGCAATAGGATTCAGTCAGAATGAAAAGTGTCAGTCTGTAGTTCAAAATAATTGTGTTTAAAGCAGAAGAACCCTAGACACATCTGACAAGTAGATGAGGCCTTCTTGATTTATTTTGTTCATATTTGAAGCCTTCATCTCACATAAATTAAATGGAAGTCTCTCAAAACTTTCACAGTAATGAGGTTAAAACATAACAAAGCCATCAGAATATTCAATGTAACACTCCATTTTGACCTTGGTGTATCAGTGCTGATATTTGGGGTTTTAATTTACCCAGGTTTTATTGTAAATTTATTTAGAACTAAGCTTGTTTTAATGTGTATTAATTCTCCATCTGTTTAAATTAGAAACTAAAAATTTAACATAGTTTACTGGATCTTCAAATTTAGCATATTACAGAGTCTGAGAGCACTGGTGGCCATGAATGAAAACCTGAAGAGCCAGGAGCAAGAGTTCAAAGCACATTGTAGGGTAAGTTCCAGTGTCTCCTGCAAGGATTCATTTAAAACTTGGTAAATTAGCACTTTCCTGGTGTGTTGTTGTGCTGTGTGTGCCTGTCTGTCATCTGTCCCACCCCCAGGTACTGCTCACTCCAGGTTTATATTGAATATTAGCACCCCTGGAGCAGGGAGGAGTGAGGAAGGATCTGAGCTGGTCTGGCCTTCCTTAATACCCTCAAGCAGGGAATGCTGTTTAATCTTCCAAATTTAAATAGTGTGTGTGTGGTCAGCTCTGAAATTTTGTTAGAAGTTGTGTTGTCAGGATCCTTCCCTCACCTCTCTTAAGAGAAGAGGTCTCAGTTTAAAAAAAAAATCCACTTTTGTTTGTTTTAAAGGAAGAAATGGAGAGACTACAACAAGATATTGAGACTCTGAAAGCCGAAACAGCGGAAGATGGGGAGGAACAGGTAAAGCAAAAGCCTAAGTTCTTATTTTCAAATTGCATTTTGGAATGTTTGTTTAAGTCTTTCTGACTTCTGGGACATTCTTTTAAGCCTGTAAGTATCTGCTGGAATATTTAAAAATTTCTGTAAAGCCACTGTTCAGGCTAATAATCCTAGAAATACAGGAGTGTGCAAACAGCAACAGCATTATCTGTTCTTTTCGCAGAATCCATGGGGCTCTGCTCGTAGATGCTTTTGTGTCTTTTACTTCTTTCTCTGTAGTACCAGAGAAGAATCCCTGGGTGTTGTGCTAAAAGCTGTGCATATCTCTGACAGAAACATGTCTTCCTCAGAAAATATGTCTGGTTTGGTTGTTTTTTCTTAGAAGTGGGGTTATCTGAAGGGTGAAAGCACGAGCTTTCAGTGCCTCGGTGCACTGCATGCAGTGAGCAGCTGTCGGAAGTTAGACTTTAACACAAGTGCATCCAGACTGATGGCAATGAATAATGAATGAACAGAAAAGGAAAAGCTTCAATGACTTTATTTTCAGTGGGTAAACATTTGATGCATTCCTACCTCTGGAACAAGGCAGATTACAACTTCCATGATGCTGCTGTCCTCTTCAACACAGCATGAAAAAAATTAAAGTGCAAACTGAAATCTTAAATTTTTTCAGCAAGGAAAAAAAGCATATCTAACATTGTTTACTGGATCTTCAAATTTAGAAGCCCACACTGCAGGAAGTGTAGAACACATGTCAGAGGGTTTATGTTCTGTTCAGGTGCCTTGTTTATTCTTAACCCCACCAGTGAATCAAAGTATAAACACTCAGACAAGGGGTACCGACAATCTCTGGATTTGTATCTTCATTTAAAGTGTGACTATTGTAAAGCAGTGCAAAAGCTATTGATAACTCTTAAAAGCTGAAATATCAAAAGTTAAAAACCGTTTAAATGTCCTTGTTTAGAGTAAATGATGTCAGACTTTTAATACAGATAATGAATTATTATTCTAAAAAAACCCAAACAATAAATGTGGTGTTATTGTAGGAGCCAAAGATGGGCAAAACCAGAAAACAAACCAAATCTGCCCATTTTTGCACTGCAGCTCTCGTATGCTACTGTAATACACAATTGTTTTGGGTTCTCAACTTCCAGGAGCCAAATAAGATTATAGAACAGCAGTACAAAGCTGAGAAAGAGAAACTTCAAAAGATCCGCCTGCTACTGGTGAGTTACTCTTTGTGTCCTTACTTGCGTAAAATTGCTGATGTTTGTCCTATCTTGGAATTTCTAATACTTTGTCTTGTTGTGCTAATTTTAACAATTGTTTCTGTCACAAATCAATTACAAAAAAAAAAAAATTTGATCCTCAGCCAAATCTTTTTGTTTTTTAAATCAATTGTTTGATAACAAAGTATTGCTGGGGGGGCTTCATCCATTTTAAGAAGAGAACAAGAAGAGGCTTTGTTTTCTCCCCTCCTAACTTTCTATTCAGGCACGAAGAAACAGAGAAATAGCCATTTTACAGCGCAAGATTGATGAAGTTCCCAGCCGAGCTGAGCTCACACAGTATCAGAAGAGATTTATTGAACTTTACAGTCAGGGTATGTATATCAAGCAGGACCATCCTGCTGAAGGCTAAAGCCCTGAAAGGAGGGCAGTTGCATTTTAAGCATATGGCATGTAACAACAGCCCCTGCTCATCTGGTGGTATTTTAAAGGTTTTTGGTGCTCACGTTACACATCATATTTTTGAGGTTTTGTAAGCTGGGCTTTAAGAATACGCCTGAAGGTGAAACTCAATGCACAAGATCTCTGGACTAAATTTTGTATGCAGCACGTTCTGTCATTTAGGTTAATAGCCATTATGTTCTGAAACTCCTTAATTCACCATTTACAAATGAGGTTGCTGTGAGGTTGAATCGTGTTTAATTAATTTGCCTTACCATTAGATTGCTTTTATTGTTTCCACTGACATGGCATAACTGGTTCTGAACCAAATTATGTCAAGAACTACCAAGTAAAAACAGTTTCTTGAGGGGATCGACTTCTTTCATTTTTAATTAACACAATCCTGCTATATCTTGGTAGAAGCAGAATACAAATTGTCTTTAACTGTTATGATCAGAAATTATAAAATTGGAAAAGGTGCAAATGGAGTAAAATTTCAAAGTTGTTCCACTAAACTGGTAACAGACCAGTATGCTTACTGGTGTATATTTAACTAACTTGTGTGTTAGCATGAGAAAACCTAGCCAATGATTCAGAGATATTCAGCATTTATTAAATAAATGTGTGAAGCAAGCTCTGGAAGGGTGAGCAGTTCCCAACTGATTATCTGAGTGGGATCCAAATCCCCTGCCCTGGTGAGGCATCTCCAGTGGCACAGGTCAGTGCTGTCCGGTATCGTGCAAATACATGGAATAGATGTGAGTACAAGTCCAGTGCTTCTTCCCCCATTTGCTGTGCCATGCAGTTTATTTAATCAAGTCCAGCTATAAAGAGTTTTGTTGTTTTTGCTTGAATTTTCTGCACATTCTCTGTCATGTCTAATTCTCTGTCATGTCTGGTCAGAGCTACCTGCTCAAAAGATGGAGCTTCCTTTATATCTGAAGTACAGAGAGATTAGCATCAAAGAGACTTGGGCAGCTTTGGGGGTGGATTTAAGATGCTTTTATAGGAGTTTGTTTTCTAAAGTACAAAGTGTGAGTAGTATCTCAGGATAACACACTGCTCAGTCATGGCTGGGAACCTGCATTGCACAGGCTGAGCTTCTAGAGAAATGAGCTGGAAATCTCTAGCCAGTTTTTCTGTGCATTGTTGTATTTTAGAGGTACTTAGAGGCTTTTCCCTTAGCCAGATTCAGGTGACCTTCAGTTGCCAAAACATGGGTTTTTTTGAGCTTTCCTTCAAGGGGTTAGACAGGACAATCTTCAGCACTAATTTTCAAACCTTAGTGATTTTGTGATTTTTGCACGAGAATACTTTTCAGCTGTATTCAGTGTTTTGGTTTTCACCTAACTCTTCCATTGAAAATGTTTAAGAGAATCAATGAGCCAATTGGTTCCCTCTGCCTCTTCCCCCTTTGTTTTACCCTGCATGGGTTCTGGTGTGTGCCCATAAGGCTCCATAAGTTGGCACAACTTTCCATCACAAAAGGTTTTCTGAGTTGTTTTGTGGAATCCACTCATGAAAGACTTGTGACTACCAGAGCTGCTGGAAGAGCAGAAGGAGATGCATGAAGGAAATAGTTTGGGAAAGGCCTCTTTCATTTGGCAGCAGTTTTGCAAATCCCAGACTAATGAGTAAGATTTCATCAAGGTTTATCATTTTTAACCCATACATTTTTTCCAGCTTGTGGTTTCTAGCCAGAATTACTTTTGCTGCCTGTTGAACTCTTTCCTTGGGAGTCACAAATATATGGGACTTCCTTAGGCATTGAAGAACTAAAGGCTAGAGGAACACTCAGCAGATTTAAGTATCATCTTGTAAGCCCAAAGGGAAGGCATGTCTGAGCCTTGCCTTCCCATCTGAGCTCTGACCAACATCTGCTGTAACCACCTAAACCAGAAAGTATTATTTAATTCTATCACCACACATAGATTATATAAGATAAAAAGACTTTAAGACAGCAAAATCTTTGTTGGGCATCTTGCACATGTGTAGTTTGACATTTATAGTCTAATGCACTTTTTCCCCACACAGTCCTACCAAGATTATCTGCTCTTCCCTGTCCCTGCTGAGCCTGTGCCCCTCCCACAGCCCAGGCAAGGCCCTGTGAGCAGCACAGCTGCCTGGTGGTGTCAGGGTATGGTGCCAACATGGGCTGGCAGAAAGGGCTGCCAGCAGTTGGGGCTTAATTTAGACACTGAGCTGTGTTGTTCTTATGAGAGATGAAAGCTGGAGCCCTGCTGAGAGAAACTCTGGGAGGATGTTCCCTCTGCATGTACATTAGTGCCTGTGTTCCATTATTGATAGTGGAAAATATGTTATAGAAAGCCTACAGAGTATTTTTACAGATTCCATTTTACCTCATATTCTTTTATTATTCTAACCCTTTTTTTTTTTTTTGTTTGCAGTCTCAGCAACTCACAAAGAAACCAAGCAGTTTTTTACTCTTTATAATACACTGGATGATAAGAAAGTATATTTGGAAAAGGAGGTAAGAAAATGTTATTACTATTTTCCAAGTATTCAGTCTGTGGGGAAGGAAAGAAAAAGTTTTTGCTTGGCTTTCTCCATATTCAGTCCTGTTAGAGCAAACTTACTGGTCTTTGTAAACAAAAATGGAACAACAGAATCATAAGAATATTTGTAATCTTGGAGGGGCAATGGTCTGTGTTGTAAAAGAATTGCTGTTAGTACAGCATGTTTAAACACTCACTGTGCTCTTGAAACATGAATAGCATTTGATCAGCAAATATCTCTGTAATCATAGCACCAAATTACCCTTTTCTCTCTTTTCAGTCAATACCTTTTATTATGAACCCAGACCACAGTCAGTAACTTTGGAGAGCAAATTCCAGCTGCTGTCAGCAGCATCAAATTTAGTTCTCAGGGTCTGAGCTGGCTATACTTTATTTGCTGGTGATTTCACTGAGTCAGAAGAGTAGTTTTCATGAAAGAATGGTTTTTTCCCCTCCTCTCTCCCATCTATGTAGAGTTCATTTCTATCTTGGGCTTAACTGAATGATTTCAGTCTTCTCTTTTTGCAATGACAAGTGTCTGATTTCAGTGAAGATGGAGAAATAGGAGGAAACAAGACGATAAATAAAAACTATGACTTTTAAAATACAAAATGTTTTGATAGCTCAGGTTTCTCTGTTTATTCTGATAAAATAAGAACAGATTAGTGAGTTTTGCATTATTTAGTTATATTTCTTTAGTTTGTGAGACAAGCAGTGGTCAAATTTCTGACTATGTAAGGACACTTTTTCAGTGTCCTTTCACATCCTGTTTTGGAGATCATGAGCAACCATTTCCTTCCCTTAAGCAGCTGATTCTAATCCACATTAGGTAGTTTTCATTTTTTCCATTCAGAAGAGTCATATACCATATTTTTAAAAATGGATGAAGTACAAGCTATATTATTTAACATTACTTTAATTTCTCCCCTACATTAGTATTTAATACAGACTTATTTGTTGGGGGTTTTGTTTTATTTTTGGGGTGGTTTTTTGAGGGTAAACCTGAAAATTTAAAAATTATAGAGAGACTGGTTTTGAAATGGGGCATAAAAAGTAGATTATAGAGAATAGAGAAACAGAATGCAGAACAGATTTACGTCACAGTTGTATAAAATGGGACTACTCTTGCCAAAATAATTCAATGTCTTTGGGGTTCACAGGGGGAATTCTGATTGTCTTCTGATGCCATCATAACTTAGTTGAATGTATAATATCATTGAGATTTCCTTGAGATGCATTTAATATCAGACCCAAGGTTTCAAAAAATAAATATTGTCTAATGCATAAAACATGTCTTTGGCATCTGTGCTTCACAAAGATTTCTGGAATATACTTTTACTTTGTCTTGTTCCTGGTTTTGGGGAGATTTTTTCCCCTTTTTCCTCCCCAAACCAGCCCTTTTGTAAAACACACCGAGCATCATTGCTTTAAAACAACAATAGTAAGAATTGTTGTACAGTTGAATTTTGGCTATGAGGGTTTTAGTTCTTCTGTGATCATGGCTCATATTTAACCCTATTTTGAGAAAGATGCATTTTTAAAAGCTTTAAAAGTAACTTTTTCATAATGTCTTTCAATTTTGGGGTGTGTGTGCTGATTTCACTGTAGTGTGACATCCACATTCTTTCTCTGCCATGGTTGTGCAGCACTGCTGGGCAGGGCTACTTTTCCTGGCTTGAATGTGTGTATATATATATATATATATATATATATATATATATATATATATATATCTGTATAAACTGTAATTATGTTCTCAAGCACAGGCTTAGTGGAATTATCTTGAGGCAGGGCTGTGAACATGGCAAATATTGATGAGTAATGCAATATTTTCGCTGCTGTAAATTACAGGAATTCTTAAGCACCTTGGCTGCTTGGGAGTCTGTTCAGAATTTTTGAATTTATCCAAGGGAAGGTCAGGAACACCTGCAGATTCTGCCATGCCTGCTTATTTCTATCTTTCAGGTGGAGGATTTTAGATTTAGGAGAGATGAGTTCAGCTTTCTGTGGCAGTGGGGCAGGTGGTTCTGTTTGCAGCTCTTGGCTTTGCTTAGTGCAGAACTCTTCCAGTACTCATCAAAAGGAGAAACTGCTTGGAAGGCTTAACCACAGGAGACTTGCAAGATGCATTCAAAGCTAAGAGAAAAGATCACATTAATTTCCAGTTGTTGAATTTTAATGCTCTAGGCAATATGTAAAAAACAGGAAAAAAAAAAAATCAAAGGCAGTTACATAGGATATATTCCATATAGTTTTATTAGGGGAATTTATAGTTTTATTGGGGGAATTTATACAAGCAGCAAAATATTCCTGGGAATAAATGTTATAAATGTTTATTTTTGTCTTCATTGGGTGCAATGCTACTGTCTTGTAAGAGAAGCCACACACCTCTGAAATGCCATTCTGTGTTTTTTGTTAGTTCACCTTTTAGCACCCAGTAAAATACACATTACAAAGTGAGTAATGGTGCCTGGCTGGTAGGGAATCTGTAAACCTCATCTGCACAATGAAAGCAGTGCAGGAATTCACCTGCTGCTCCTGCACTGCTTGCAGAGTCTTCAGAGCCCTGGGTGGAAATAGATTGTGTTGAGTGGTTCCCATCTCAAAAGCAAAAGTGTTTTTTCCTGGTTATTTGTGATGTGCTTGTGCACATGTCAGCAGTCACTGCTGAACACTGGACCAGCATCTGCTTTTATGTCAAATTCCAACACATGTTGAACACATGTACAGGCCATTTTACTTTATTGCTTTAGTTTGGGAAGGCATCATGCTGGAAAACTCTCGGTGCTATAATTGAGTGCCAGTAAAATTAAAAATATCAATTGTGGTCCTACTTCTACTTCTGTCATTCAACCAGTGGGATAGATTCTACTAAATCAAAAGGATTGTGGTTTATCTTCTGAAAGAAAACTCAAGGTGATTTTTGCAGATCTGTCTGCTTTTGAGGTCATTATCTACATAGTAACTTTTTAAAAAATAAAATCCATCTTAATGTCTGTGCAGAAAAGACAAATGTGTATTTTTTTTTTTTTTTCAACTCACAGGTTAACTTACTGAATTCTATCCATGACAACTTCCACCAGTAAGTTATGGTTCTTTATCTCCTAGTAGTTGCAAAGAGTGGTAGAGTTAGCTGGACAAATGGGAGTGGGCACCAGTTATAGAGACTAAAAATTTCTTAGAAGATTTTATAGTCATAAACTGATTTATAGAAGAGTTTATTAACTTCGTTCAAGCCAGTTTGGGGAATCACAGACTTGGAATTATGTAATTTTTATAGCTAACATATGTTTTTAATATCTGACTCTTTAGATGTGGAAATTCAGTCATAATTTTCCTGGAGTTAATTTAAATCTTTTCCTCCTTTTAGTGGAGTTGTGGTTATTACATTATGTACAAAACATTAGACTGGGACATATTTCAGACATGTTTATTATAAACTACCTCTGTATTTGGAGATTTTGATATATTGTGGAGTCTGTGTAAAATTGTGGTTGCCTTGGAAGTTCATGGTCAAAGATCAATGTGTGAATCAGCCAGTGTTTATTTCTCTCTAATGATTTCAAGTTCTAAAATGACTTCTAGGTTTTCCCTATTACAGTGTGAAATTGTACATTTGCTGTTCTCCTAGACCTCTAGTCACCTTTATACTATTCACAACAGAGGCTTTGCTTAAAAAACTATGGTTTTATTAGTTATTAGCAGTTGATCTCTGTGCCCATCTCTTTGGTAGCTGAACAGCTTTAGTGTCAGTGGTACCAGTGATTAAAAGGATGAATTTTTACACAGAACACAAAGCAATGAGAACTTTAGACATGGGTGGATGTGCAAGACAGCAGCAGCTGAGACACAGTGTCCCACATCCCTGTCAGGTGTTCCCTTTTCTCCTTTCCAGAGCCATGGCGTCGTCTGGATCTCGGGAGCAGTTTTTGCGGCAGATGGAGCAGATTGTGGAAGGCATCAAACAGAATCGAATGAAGGTCTGACTCCCCTCACTTTCTCTGCTAAAAACTGGGAATTGTCTCAGCAAAGCCTCTTGGATCTTTCTATGCACAATTATTATCCATTACATGAGGTGCAAATTAGGCAAGCAACTAAAAAGGATTCTTTCTTTTCACTTTTGTCAGAAACTTCTCACCACTAAATGTCAATGAATAGAGTATGAGAGAGGTGTTGTAACACCTCTGTCCTGACAGGAATCTTATACCCCTCAACTTCATTACTGGCACTGTAGTGATTTAAATGCCTGAGACAACTGAATGCCACTGCAATCAGTGAGAACTCTTCCATTTGAACTGCGTGGGTGCAGTCAGACCTGCACCTCAGGCACAGTTTCTGACTGTGGGAGTTGATTGAAACTTTCTGCTGCTGAAGAGGATCAGCAGCACCTCAGAATCACAACCATCATGTGCCCTTTTCCCAGTTGCACCTACAGTGCCACTGGTACTGAGACTTCAGCATCAGGCTCTTAATTTTTAAGAGCTGACCTAAATGTTCATTGCATTTCAAGCACAAGCCAGGGGTATCATTTATGAAGTATCTGTCTCCCCTAGTGTGTTATAGATAGCTGTTCCTTATGCACTGTGTCCATGTGTACCCATACATCTGATCCCTTACCCTTCCTGCATACCAACAGATGGAAAAGAAAAAGCAAGAAAACAAAATGAGAAGAGACCAGTTGAATGATGAATACTTAGAGCTTCTAGAGAAACAGAGGCTTTACTTCAAAACAGTGAAAGAATTTAAAGAGGTAAGAACACTTGCTGCATTCAACTGTCAGGCATGTTCAGTGACCCATTTTGATGTATTTGTGCATTAACATATCCACAAGATTTTCTGATATGATGCTTATCACACCATGTTCATGATGTCCCTTGGTGGTTTTCTCCATGTGAATCTTGGACTCTGAATTTGATTCTGAGAGTTTTTTGCTGCTAGGTTGGCACCTCTCCATGTTACAGGGAGAGATTATCAAGCAAGTGGTGTATTTAGGTTTTCAAGTGGAATCTCATGAAGGTCTGTGAGCAGTTAGTTATTGGAGCAAAGAGGGGTGTGGAAATGTGAGTGAATGAGGAGGAAATGCAGGATCTTGGTCATTAATCTTCAGGAACCAGCCTTGTTGCCTAATGATTGTGAAAGCACTGTATAACACTTCATTGATTTAGCCTTTCCCAAGCTTTTAATCATCATGGGCTTCTGTTACTTGCTGTCTCCATGAGAATGAATGAATGAAAATGAATGCTGTGGGCGAAATTGTCATTTGGCTTCATATGTTTGAGGAAAAACATCTTTGTGTAATTATTCCTGCTTTGTTCTGAGACAGTTCCTTCCTGCTTCAGACAGAATGTCAGGGGTGTTCAGCTACTCTGACATGCAGAATTTTACATCCTACTTGCAGAATTTAGGAAGATTTATTGTTAGGTTTTTTACCTATTTTTCTTCCATTGCCATGTGAGGGAATCCCTGCTCAGCTCTGCTACCCTTAAAAATAAAAAAGTCATGCTAGTGGTATTGAACACAGGTGTACTTGTGTAAATGTATTTCCTGACCAAGAGCTGTTCCCTGAACACTGACTCTTTTGCAAACTGTCCTAAGAAGTTCCAGATCATCTACAAGTAATGTCCACTTCAGATTTTTTCTACTTATAAGTAAAAAGCTGAATTTGCCTTCAGATGGGTGGTCAGGCAGTGTTCCTTCTGGCTTGCATGTCATAAAGTTTAATGAGTATTGCCATTGGAATAACATTATGGATGAATCAGAATTCTCTTCAACTCATCACTCACTCCAAGCTGCTTTGGTTGTGGCGATGTTTCAAAATGGAAGAAAGGGTTTGTTCTGTTGGTGTGGAGATACAGGTGGCAGAGTTTGAGCAATTCCTCCTCACTTGTTTGCTCTCTGTTAACAGGAGTGCCGCAAGAATGAGATGCTGCTGTCCAAGCTGAAAGCCAGTTCTTCCTGAAGAGCTCCAGCTGGGGAAATCTAGAGAAGATTGTTCAGTCCATTGAATCTCTTTTGTGAGGTGACAGTTATAACTGCAATGTAGATGTATATATATAGATATATATAAAAAATATATATACACACAGCTGTAAAAGTCTGGTTTTTCCAGTATGTGTTCAGTTTACATTCCCTCATCACATGGCTGTATTATTCATTATTGCCTCCACTACACAGTAAAGAGTTAACACAGTACAGCAAAGTAGAAATGTCTAATTTTATTTATTTGGGTTTGGGGTTCTTTTTTTCCTACAGTAAGGACAGTGGGAGTTTTTTTTTTTTTTTTGGGTTTTAACACTGAATTAAGTGAAAATTCTGGAATAAGTTTACATGTACTGTGTAGTATGTCCACCACCCCACAGGATGAGCACTGCAGAATGCAGTACTTTGTTAATTTGGGCCCAAAAACCCCTTCAAACTCACTTTTCCAGCTAATAACTTCACATTATTTTAGTTTATACTCTAGCCATATATATAGGATTCCAGAGGATAACAATTAATTTCTAATGGCTAAGAAAATGAAAACTTACCTTGGATAATTCCTGGTGTAAAATTATAGATCTATATTTTTATAAAGTCTAGCTGTTGTATAAATTTCTTTGAAATTTCATTTTTATATATAGAGAGTGTGCTTGTTAAATTAATAGCTCCAGGAAACAAACACCTTAATACTAGGATCACCACGTTATCCCTGGCTGGGATGGAAATCAGAGTCTGTCACCTGTAATATAGGAAGATAAAGATTGAGACATTCTGCTCTAATGAACTGATGCTCACCTTTGAAGACAACAACCTACTTACCCTGCTGAAGACTTGCTCTTGAAAGTTCAGAAACTTTGTGGGACATTTTCTGAGACATTTTTATATCTGTATATACAGTATTTTATAATTCAAACGGTTGCTTTTTGTACTTAACTCCAGGATTTTGGACTGGCTTCTTAATGTACATGACATCTTCAGGAGAAGAAGACCCATGTTCCTTTTCCCACTGACACTGATGACAGCACTGTTCAATTATTGTCTATGGCAGCAGATATAAAATAAAGGATGTTTGGAATCCAGTGACATTCTGATATTGTGTTTTTAAGGTGGAACTGGCCTCAGAAGCTTTCCCAGGTCCTGAATCACAACTGCATTAAAAGATGAACTGTGTCCACAGTTAAATGAGTCACTGTGTTTGTGATGTCCTGCTCCTTCAGCACAAACAGAAAGGAAAGCTTCTGACTGAGCCAGCTGGGACCTTGCTCCCCCACACTGCTCAGTGAGGGAATAGATCTGGGCTGCTCCTCTTGGTTCAAAAAGTCAGTCTGCCCAGGACTGGCAAAATCAGATTCCAAGTCCCTTCAAAGAAGGAAAAATTTACACTCAGCCTTCCTTCAAAGAAGGAAACCTGCACTGAGTGCTGCTTGCAGACTTTCTGTAGTCAGCTTTGATATAGGAGGCATTATATCTGTCTACAAACTTTGCCCTCTATAAAAACAATAGAAAGCTCATTCCAGTTTGTAAATTGAATAACTCAGCTTTGGCCCCAAGGAGACCTGCTTGGGAATTCAAGCTGTGCTGTGTTTGTGTACCATGCAACTCTAAAAAAGTAACTTGAATGGGCATTTCACTTTGGGATTTATCATTTTAATCACAATTGCTTTTTAGCATCAAGAAAAATTTCATAGGTAGGGTAAATAATGAACTTGCATGTAAGAGTAAGTGATGTGATTATTTGTTCAGTATAATGTTAAAATTTATGCTTACCTGCTACAAACACAGTACCCTGGAAACTTCCACAAGGAATATAAAAATGTGAACGTCTAAGAGCTTCTGATTTTGACTAAGATATAATTCTGAGGTTTGTAGAATGCAGTTATTGCTCACAAAGGATAAATCAGAGTCCAGATCATAACTCACTGTCTGCTGTAGATGGAGACCAGGGCAGATGGCCACAACCTTTGGTGTGAGGCCCATGTGAAAAGGAGAAGAAAGGAGCTGGTGAGGGTGTGAAAACAGTTCCATCAGTTGTTTTTGCTTTCTGGCACAGGCTCTGTGTGCTGGGTGCCATTTCTCCTCACACCTGGGGAGGAACTGACAGCAAGGAGAATCTGCCTTAATTCTCCATCTCAGCTGGTTGCAAGCAAGGAATTCTCAGAATTTTCCTTCAGTATTGCTGGATTTCCTTGTTGAAAGAGAAATGTCTTGCCCTGAACTCATTTGCTGTTACCCTGTAAGGCTTGTAAAGTAACATTTACAGGACTTGCAGCAAAACCTAATTTCTTCATTAGGGTTATTAGCATTGTCTGCTCACACTCATCTTCCAAAGCCCTTTCATTTCTGCACATTCTGGGCTCAATGCAGCTGCTGCAGGATTCTCAGAGCCTTGCTGCAGGATGCAACTCTGCCCTTCTGCCAAACAATAGGGTTCAGTAAATTTTTCTGAGAGCAAATTCAGTGTCAGGAAATAAAATTTAAAACTAGTAGTCCACTGCTTACAAGCAGAGATGATTGGTGTACTCAAATTGGCAACTTCTATTGGGGAAATAAATACATAACATCTAAGCTGTGCCAAATGATGTCCCTTTAGAATATTTAAATTTTTTTTTCTGTTTGGATAGTCAAGATACTGTGTCATTAATCTTAGTTCACATGGGAGCATGCAACAGGTTAGGCACCAACCACTGATAAATATTTTCTTTGCCCCACAAAGAAAGCTGTGAATAAAAACCAGAATTTTAAATCCCAAATCTGTGCTGCCACTCTTCTAAATGCAGTCTGCATTTAGAGCCAGTGTGGGAAGCTGATTTTGTTGAGAGCTTTCTAAAGCCACTGCAATGAAATGAAAGCTCTGCTTGCCTCTCATTGCCTCTGGGTGTGTGGGGAGGCCGGCTGTGTGAGCCATCACTGTAACACTGCTGGCACAGGTGCTTGGGTGGGCACAGCACTGCCTGCTGAGCTTCAGAACTCCTCACAGCACAATCCCAGAGGCCCAACCTCACCTCCTAAGGGACCTAAATCCATCCTTGAGGAGGAGGAGAGCTGTGCCAGTGCCCTGCTGCTGCTCTGCTGCTTGTGCTGCAGGCCAGTGTCTGCAGCAGTGCCCTGCATGTGTGGCTGCAGGAACTGCACAGGGGCCTTGCAGCTCTGTGGTGTCCTCCCAAGCTCCAGAGCCGTGGCAGAAGGAGCCTGCACAGCCTGTGCTGCCCCTGGAACTGGAGCTTGGAATGTGCAGCTGGACATCACTGCAGCCAGACTGGGATGGGCCAGGGCACCAGCACTGGCACTGGATTTGTGTCACAGTGATGGCTTGGCTTACCAGGCTCAGGGAGTACAGGCACTAAAATTTGTCCAAACCATGATTATTAGAAATTTCAGGAGTGCCACATGCAGAAGATTTGTGTGCTTTTCAACACCAGCTCAAGATGACCTCTGCATTTCCTCCTTCCATGTCATCTGTTTGGATTTTAAAGGTTTTAGAGCAGTGACTCTCTTACATGAAAAAAAATCAAGTGACTTGAAAAATTCATCAGTGGTTCTGAATGAAGCTGCAGGTTTTAGTAACATTCAGTCTCTTACATATGTGCCTTCCTTCTGGTTTAATTAAGCCTCCAAACACTGGTTTGAATGGTAGCTATTCCATATGCAGGCAAGTTGAGAGTCACAAGGGAAAGTTATTTAAATCAGCATTTAAGTCTGAGTCACTGTCTAAGTCACTGTCTAACAACTCTTTGAAATTCTAGGTAATTAGAACTTCTGAATTCCCACTGAAATGGAGAGAAGCATCCTCTGCAGGAATGCAAGACACACAGGTGGCTGTGGGCACAGCGGGTCACACTGGACTGTCACAGCACTGCAGGTGTGAGGTACAGCACTGCCTGTGCTCCTGACATGCAGCCAAGCTCCTTTCAGCTTCCTGGGACTCTGTGCCATGCTAGAAATACTCAGTGATGTGTCAGCTCTCCCACTCAGAGCAGGGGAGGAAGTAAAACCCACCAGAGAGACAAATATGGAGCAAGATGGACTTGGCAGTATGCAAGGAAATAGATTATTTCTGTATATATTGTTGGGTCAGTGATGTTTGTCAGATCTTGGGAAAATTATTTCAGGCTTAGGTTTGAGTCTCTGGGTTTTGGGGAGTCACTTACACCTGATGGCATCAAGCCTTTGTTACAATAGGAGGAAGTTGATGCCAGCTGACAAATTGTGGCCTTCACCCAGGTTGGGTGCTGAGCACATGGATGGTGCCAGGGCCCCAGGCTCTCACCCACCACTGCCAAGCAGCCACACATTGCTGCAGGACACCTGGTGTGACTGAGCACCCTGTGTGGTGTTTGTCACACAGATGCCTGCTCAGTTTTATGGCAGCATGAAATAACCAGGCACACAGCCCCCATTCACTTGGAGGTGTTGGTGTCTATCTTGAGCTCACCTGGGTTCCGTAAAACAGGCAGAGTCTGAGCCTGGCAGAGTGAGAGAGGACAGCACAAGTGAAAAATCCTCACTAGATCCTCCTATGAGAACACATTCTCAGGGACTCTGAGTAATTCTGTGCTTGCCTCTTAAGTTTCACTTAAGCCCAGGGGACACAGGTGACCCCTGTCTGATCAAGCCTGCCCATCAAGCCCTGCTGCTTGCAGAGGACACAGCCCCTCAGTCCTGCCAGGCTGTGTGTCTGAGCTGCTTGGTCATCCTCTTTAATTTCACATCAACTCACGGACTGATTGACTGCAGCATATTTATTCCCTCCCAAATAAATCTCAAACCCGAACCCAGCATCCTGTTCATATCACCAACATGTTAGTACTGCCCAATTAGCAGCTCCCACGGTGCCTTTGCTAATGAGGAGAGCTCCGGCAGGGCCTTGTGGCTGGCGGGGCGGGACCAGCCGTGCTGGGTGTGACAGCCCCGTTAGATGTGACAGCCGTGCTGGGCGGGACCAGCCGCGCTGGGTGTGACAGCCCCGTTAGGTGTGACAGCCCCGTTAGGTGTGACAGCCCCGTTAGGTGTGACAGCCGTGCTGGGTGTGACAGCCCCGGCACCGCGCACACCTCACTCAGCCTGTGCTGATTGAAGAGCAGACGGGAGGCATTCCCTGCTTCCACCTTCCTTGCCAAACACTGGCGTAGCACATCTGTGTTTCTAAGGGGAGACTGTAAACTCTCAGTAGGTTTATATCCAGACATCTTCCATCTTCTTTTTCACTGCTGCTAAATCCCGTCAAGTAGCTCTCGTGCATGGCAACTGTTCATATCACAGGCATGTTTCCCTCAAGAAATCTATTATGCAATAATCGTTTTCTCCTCTGTGTCCCCTTTTATCTTTGCTTTACAAAAAGGTTCTTGAAGGCATTGTTGTAATTTTTGTTAAATGCTGTATAAATGAGAGGATTAAAGAAAGAATTTGAGTAGCCAAGCCAAAGAAAGATGCTTTTCCAGATGGGCGGGATGTTACAGGAACAGAGGGGACTTATTAATTCTGTGATGAAGAAAGGGATCCAGCACAGTACAAAAACTCCAATTAAGATGCCAACCATCAGAGCTGCTTTTTTCTCTTTCTGTTCTCTCCATGTTTCTCCATCTGTCTGGAAAGTGATAGCTGCACGACGAGCTGTAAACACCATCTGTGGTTCCTGCGAAGCTTCCTTCACCTCAAACAAAAGCAAACACAGTTTCTTACCAAGACAGTTTGTTTGAGTGAAGTATTTCTTTTAAATGACAGCACAACATCTGTGCACCTACCACAAAAGGCCTGGACTTCATTCCTTCCATGCTAAGAGAAAGAAAATGCCCCAGAGTGCCAAACTCATTACAATGGAAAAGCTGCCAAGTGTAGCTGACAAACACAGCTAAATAAAGAGGACCTGGTACCATGTGTGTTGTGGGACTCTTTTTCAATTTATTGTCTTGGATGCCTTCAAACCTAGGGGAAATGAGGTTGTTAAGGCAGGCAAACAAAGGCCTGTGTCCGCTGCCTATCCCTGCACCAGACTCATGCTGCCACATGGCCTTCAGACCTGCTCTAGTGAACTGCTTCAACAGAGCTTGCACCAGATCATCTCCAGAGCTCCCTCCCAAGTCCAACCATTCTGTGATTCTGTATCTTCTCAAAAAGTACACCATTGCCAGAAAAACACCATTTCAATAGACCTTCAGTTCAAATTCTAGCTTCAGTAGAGGTTATGCAAGAGAGGAAAAACTTTCAGCTACTCCAGGCTGTCAACAGTGCTTCTTGTCTCCTCTCACTGAGGGCAAACAGCTTCTGGGCAGAAGTTATTTGTGTGCTTTGAGTCTGACCAGATGAAAACACTCCTTAGAGATTTTAATCTGAAGATGGAAGTGTCTGTGATATTAAAGTTCTTCTAGGCACTACAGTTATGAAGAGAGTGCAATAAAAGCAACAGCTTTAGGCTGTAAAATTTGCCTGAGTGGTAATTCACAGGCACTCCAGATATGGGCCATTGTTAAATTAGCTACATATTGCACATGCATGTGCTACCTCTGCAACAGAAGGAGAGCCTGTGCTGAGTATGAGCACAGCAATTCAGACAGTGAAGCACTGCAGTGGCTGAACAATCACTCCTCAGGATGGATGTCCCTGTCTGCACCCTCAGACACCAGCCAGGGCTGCAGAACGTAAGGGCAGCAGATTATGGGCACAGGCAAATAATGGAGGGAAATGAAAACCACATCTGTTCTGACAATTAAAATGGGACACCCCTCATGTAGCAAGGATCACACCATTTGTCTGCAGAAGGACTTGCTCTGCACGTCCTTAATCACACTCTGCAAAAAGGGATGAATGTATGACACGAGGACAAATCTGTGACAAGCAACCCTGAAAGATGATGTCTCAGTGCTGAGGAGCAGTTACCTCAGTGCCTTTTGGGAACAGCCACACAAAGGACTTCCTCATGAGCATCAGGCACAGGTTGGTACTGCAGTTAACCTTCAACTCTTGCTCAGAAGATGGAGCTTGCTGTGTGCCATCATCAAATCACAAAATCAAATCAGAGCCTTCTCACTACTTCTGACTGCAGAATTTCCTAGCAGTGACCCTTCTGTCACTTAATTGCATATTGTAAGAAAAGGTTATTTCGTTTCCTTTGCTAGAAGGTACCTCAGTCCTCAGATGTTTTCCACAATGAAACTTGCATTTTCAGCCTGGTGAAGCTCTTACTGAAGCAAGAGGAGTTTTTATAAACTTCCCTAGTTGTTAGGTCAGGCCTCTGAAAACAAAACAGCAAGTGAAACTAGATCATGGTACGTTTTGTAAATTATTAGATCATGGTATGTTTTGTAAATTACTAGATCATAGTACGTTTTGTAAATTACTGGCTAGAACTAAATGCAGCTCTAACTGTATCAAATCTGCAGTTCCCAGTGCCAGCCCCAGAGGCTTCTCATGACTCCAGTTTCCAATGTAAGTCACAACAGCTGCCCTTTATCCCCATGCCACACAGAACAAAGGACAAGTACAGAACCTGTGCTCCCATTTTGGGTGTACTGATGAGCACTAGCAGGCTGTGACAGCAGAAGAGGTGGACACAGAGTATAAATGAGAGCAGTCCATGGAGATGCCTTGGGTTATGCTGGAGCCATCTCTGCAGTGCTGCACACTGCTCTCACTCAGTGTCTAGCAGCACACTCTGCCTCGGGCACAGATTTCCTTCCATCTGCCTGGGCACTGCTCCAGGAGCACTGGGAAATAGCAGGCATGAAAGGACTGCTCCTCTGAGGCCAGAATTTGGTTCAGAACTTGTGAAATCAGCTATTTCCAGGACAATGGGCTGGGAGAACTGCAGAGATAACTGCTGTTCTGTGAGACTAATAAAAAGTAAATGACGGAAATGAGCTCAAGTACAAATCCTTCTACAGTCACAAAGGAGTTTGGTTGTAGTTCCAGAATTTATTCTTCTGTACACTGATCAGCAATTACAGTTCAATGCCTCTTCTCTTGTTTGTCTGTCCCCAGTAAATTACTACTCCTAAATGGATACATGTTCCCAGAGCTGTATGTTCCCAATTCCTGTGTTCCTAGAATATCATAGAAAACATGCCACCAAGGAGCTTCTGACAAAATCCCTTGATTTAAAATGTTCCTTACAGCTTTAATGATTGTTATTATTGATCCTTTGTGGCAGGTGCCCTGTGTGTGTCTGTCCTGCACCTGCATGGCCTGCAATAACAAAACAACAGTAATGATAAACATCAATCAAATCTGCCTTAGCACCACAAATGCAGAGCTTTGCCTATCACAGTGTGGTGCAGCAAAGGTCCTTACTGCCTCAGTGCAGCCCTGGCACACTTACTGCTCCTTGAACAAGAGCACAAGAAGATAAATGCACAACAAGGGATCAAAACAAAGAAAGGTCTACACTGTCTTGGATGCTCCACCAACATGACAAAGAGCTCATTTGACAGGGAAAACAACACCAGCTTTCTCTCAGGATTTTCTTCTGCTCTAAGGAAATCGCTACCCACCCCACTTTGCTTCCTGCCTCACTCTTTTCTGAACATTTTTTGCACATCTTCTGGACAGCTGAACTTTGTTTCCTGACCCATCTCTTCTACTTGTACAGAGGCACAAATAAGAAATAAAAAGTCTGAGATCCCTTCAGAAAAGGAGAATCTGGTTTTTTTTCTCCCACATTGTCCTGACTGGTTAAGTGAGTTGGAAAAGCTGAATGGGCCAAGGTGCAGAACAACACAGCACGTCTGGAGCTGTGGGGCCTGATGTTACCCAAAGGGGGAAGGACTCTCACAAAACTCTAAGGTTTGGATCATGCCTAATGTTTTCATATACAAGTACTTTGAGAGGGCAGAAATAAAAAAAAAAAAGACAAAATAAAAAATACCCAACAAAACCTTCACCAATCATCAACAGAACTTGATTTTTTAACTCTTCACATGAAAATTTAAACCTGATTTTGCAATTGCTACATGTAAGTGATGCAGACATTCAGATCCCATCATCCTCAATTTGCTGGGCTATCCCGATGCCACAAGTGATTTCATTGATTTAAAAGGGAACTATCCAGCAGTATCTGCTGCTTTTCAAGCAGTCTCATTTATTTCAATTGCACTGTTTAGAAAGAGAATTATTGCCTGCTGTCAACCAGGTGTGACAGAGCATAGCTCTCTGTCACTGATGATATGTCACTAGGTTTTTAATGAGGGTCACCCACGTCAGTGTTGCCTGCAGAATTCACTTTTCAGGGAGTTTCATAATTGGCAAACAAAAAATTATAAAAGCATCAGTTTAATTTAGGATCCAAATTTGGCAATTATTTTATTTCAAAGGAGAGCAAAAACCAAGCTGTCACTAAAACCAGAAGCATCTCAGATGTTTCACATCCGTCCCCCTCACCTGAATTTTTTCAAAGGTTTTGAAAAGTATTTTTCAAAAACACAAGTAAAATTTTAACCAAAGAATGACTCAGAAGAGTTATTTTGTACCTATTCTATTCTGCAGCTCTGTAAGAGTGTAGGAACATAAGGTATGTATGCCAACTCCCAGTTTGAAAGGAATGTCCTTTCTCTGTGAAAAAAACCAAACCATTATATACATACACATACAAACATATATATATATATATATATGTGTGTATATATATATATATATATATAGGGAACCTGCAAAGCACTTTGGTGCCTGACTCTGCTGGCTGACAAACATCAAGGTATCACCCTCACTGCTCCAGTTGGTGCACTGGTTTTTCCAAGATTCCCCTACTGGCACCAGAGTGCTATGAGCTCAGACTTTTTCTGTCCTTAGACTTGCCAGAATTAACCAGCTGGTTGTAGCTCAGGCCACCAAGTGCAGCCCTGCTGTGCAGTTCCAGTCCAGCACCACCTGACAGCTCATTGCTGAGTGCAACTCAGACATCTCTCCCAGCAGGGATCACTGCTGTTATTGCTCACCTCCACACTGGGAAGCACTGCCAGCCTTGGGCATCGTCTGCCAAAAACTCCCTGCTAATATTCCTCAGATCCAGGGCAACCTGGAGTGAGGACTGACATAGATGCAGAGGGGAATTCACATCCAGAGTCACAGGGACAGAAGGAAAATGTTGCCAGGGTGAGAATGACAGGTGAGCATTCTCTGAGAATGGAGATGGAAGAAAGTAGAGGGAGGAGAGACATCAAGGGAGAAAGAATGGGAAAATCAGAATGAGCTGATGGGAAAAGCATGAGAAGCAGAGCAGAATTTGCCCCATCAGAGAGGACAGAGCTGATGCTGACAGCCTGATCACCCCTGCAAAGTTTGGCAATGTTATCTTTGTGTTTGCATGTTAAAAAACAACAGGGTTTTGCCAAAGAACAGTAGTGATGTGTGTGAAGATTCCCCTCCAGAATTCACTGGGGAACTGCTACTCTTCCTGTGAAAGTGATGGATCCTACTACCACAAGCTTAAAAAAGATCAGGATAACACTCAGTGAGTAAATCTCAGCATCTTAATTTAGAAAGAAAACAAGAAATGCATCCTGAATGCCAGCTTGCTCGATCCACGAGTTCATTACATGTGTGCAGCATCAGCTCTTCCTTCAGGTGAGGAGTAAAGTTTGCATCTGAATCACAGAAGTCTTTTAATTTAAGTCAGCCAATGGAGCTGCTGGGACAACAGAGGAAGTTGCCACTACACACCAACTGCAGACTCAAGAATTCCTGTCAGGAGAAGTCAATCACAGTTGATATGTCAATCACACCAATGAGAAATAAGACCTACTGGCTTGAGCATCTGCTGGCATTGCAATAATTCCCCCAAAATGGGTGTGTAGCTCACTGTGACAGAGCCCTTTTGCCAGTACAGCCTAAAGCAGCCCCCAGACTTTGCATCACAAAAAGCACTCACCTGGCAGCCATGCTCAGGGCCTCCTGCAGACAGAACTATGACATTTTGCAGCCAGACTCTGTCTTGCTGAAACTGTCATGTGATGTTGTCTCTCCACTGGCTCGAGCAGCAATGCCTCAGCTCATTTCACTTCCCAGAATTTTAGATTCCAGATAACTAGTCCTGTATGGGTATGTGTGCGTGTAAAAGATAGAGCATGCAAAAACACTACAAATAATCAGCTGGCTCTTGTGCTTGAAGAAATTATACATTAACTCCAAGCAATACTTTCATTGTACTTAAAACGATTTGGAAGAAATTTGGTGCAAGCTAGGGGCTGAAGATCGTAGGAAAAAAAATGCCACTAGAGGAGACATTCTCTACTTTTCTAACAAATTTTTTGCTTTTTCATAGAGGATACTTTCATAAATCAATATACATTAGAAGCAGCTTCAAGACATTATGATCCAAATCTGCAAGTCTAATCACACATAATTACCAGTGCATTATGCAATTATTGCCACTGCAATTATGCAATTAACTGGGGACACAACCCACAGACTCTTACTTGTGACCATCATAATGAGCTTCCTTGCCTCCAAATCTAAGATAGGATTTTGCAGGGGATGAGGCACTGCAGGATTAACCCCAATGGAACAGAAATGTTCTCTGTAGGTATCTCTTAAGATCCACACAGCTCATCTTTGGCTACTGGGAAGGTACTGGGCTTAGGAAGTGCAACATGTAATCACAAAAACATAAAGACTGGCAGGATTAAGAGCAAGAGTAGGAGACAGCAAACAGGGAAAGTTTACAGAGAACACAGCCAAGCACTGTGGAGGTATGGAATGGGTGACAGCAGCATCATGCAGAGAGCCTGACTTACAGAGCACGAGGAGCCAACCCCAACCCTTCTAAGGGACCCAGCTTTCCTGTCACCAAGGCGTATCCCCAAAATGAATGAGACCTCCTAAACAGCTAGGGCACTGCAGGATTATAGGCAATCTTTGCAATAAGAACATGGTTTTGAAGCCAGCAGGTAATTTTAAACCAGAAACAATTGCTCATTGCTTCAACACTGTGCAGTGAGCAGCATTCAAGGAAAAACAGCCCAAACACATCATTATATAAGTTTATATTGTGTATAGTGCTTAATTTGCTTACCAGAATGCATTCAGACACACCAAGTCTGTGCTGGTAGATAAATGTGCATTTATCTTGGTACAGGACCTGGGGATCTGTTTATGTCTTTTTTTAACCTCACTAATGCTATAAAAACATAAAGCGGGAAAAAAACCCAAAAACAAAGAATGGCAAATTCAGAACAAAGAGATAATTTTCAAATGTCTCTCTCGACTGGCAGTGAGTGCACCTGTCCCTTACTCTTATAAACCACAAAGTAAAAATGAGAACAAAGCTCTTCTCCAGGAGCTGCACTTTTTGACTGGCTAATTGATGCTCACGTCCAGTCTGTGACAAAGTCAAACACACAGGGAGCCCCAGGGCACCTCGCAGCCTTCTCGCTGTGCCAAACCCACCATTGAGGGTGGAAAAAAAAACCTCACCAGGAGTGAGGGCCGGAGCTGAGGAGAAGCAAGAGCGCAGTGCCCGGGGGAGCAGCGAGGGCTCCCTCCCCTTGCCCGGCCTTACCTGGGCAGCCTCGGGCAGGGGCAGCACGGCGTTCCTCCTGCGGGCCCCCATGTGCAACTTGGACGCCTTGTAGATCTTCCAGTAGACGAAGAGCACCACGCAGAGGGGCAGGTAGAAGGCTCCGCCCGTGGAGACGATGGTGTAGGACGGCTTCTGGCTGAGCTGGCAGCGCTCCTGCTCGGGGCTGTAGGTCTCGCCCCAGCCCAGCAGCGGGGCGAGGGAGATGGCGGCGGACAGCAGCCAGGTGAGAGCGATCATCACGTTGGAGATGCGGCGGCGGGCGAGCAGCGTGTACTGCAGCTGCCGGGTGACGGACCAGTAGCGGTCCAGGGCGATGGCCGTCACGTTCCAGATGCTGGCCGTGCAGCACAGCATGTCGAAGCACACCCACACGAGGCACAGCTCCCGGCCCAGCCGCCAGCGCCGCCCGGCCGACAGCTCCTTCACCAGGCTCAGCGGCATCACCAGAGCCGCCACCAGCACGTCCGACACCGCCGTGGAGGCCACCAGGTTGTGGGGCACCCGGTGGAAGGCCTTCACTCGCAGGATGGTCGCCAGCACCAGCAGGTTCCAGAGGAAGGTGGCCACGGTCAGGAGCACCAGCAGGGTGAGGATGAGGACGGTGAAGATGGAGAAGGGCTCCCGGCTCCTCCACGCGCTGCCGCCCACCACAGAGGAGGAGGCGTTGGCGTCCACGTTGGCAGACGAGGTATTGGCGCCCATGCTGGGCTGGCACTGGCTCCGTGGGGAGCAGGGGCTCAGGGACTCCGCCATGCCCGGGACCGGGGCTCGACCCCTCACCGCTGCCCCTTCCCAGGCCGCCAGCACCGTCCCCAGCCCCGCTGCCGGCGAGCGGGAGCCCCACACCGGGACGCGGCTCCGCTCAGCGGCCGCCCCACATGTGCCGCCGCCCCAGCGCTGCCCGCGGCTCTCGCCCGCTCCCGCCGCTCCGCACGCCCATCCCGGGCGGCTGGAGAAGGGAGGCAGGCTGGAGAAGGGAGGGAAGCTGGAGAAGGGAGGGAAGCACGGCGAGGCTCCGGCATGGGCAGCGCGGGCGGGCGGCACCACCGCTGCCGCCCCGCCCCAGCGGCCGCCTCGGGGGCGGTGGCGCGGCCGGGCCGTGTGGGGCGGGAGGCGGCGCCTCCCCGGCTGCTGCCCGCGGCCCCGAGGGGTGAAACGCGCGCTGCTGGCGGGATATCCGAGCTGTCGGGGCTGGAAGGAACCTCTGGGGATCACCCCGTCCCACCGCCCTGCCCAGGCAGGGTCACCTCGGGCAGGAACGCATCCAGGTGGGTTTGGGATGTCTCCGGAGAGGGAGACTCCACGCCCTCCCCGGGCAGCTTTTACTGCGCTGCCACCCTCAGTGTAAAGAAGTTCTTCCTCATGTTGAGGTTTAACTTCTTGTGTTTCAGTTTTTCAGTGGTGTTGCTGGGCACCACTGAAAAAAGTCTGGCACCATGCTCTTTGCACCTGCCCTTGAGATCCTAATGTGCATTAATGAGATCCCCTCTCTATCCTGTCTTCTCCAGACTAACCAGGCCCATTTCTCACAGTCTCTCCTCTTAAAAGAGATGCTCCAGACCCCGCATGACCTTTGTGGCCTCTGCTGCACCCTCTCTAGTAGCTCCAGAGGAGCCCTAATTTGGACACAGTGCTGAGATGTGGCCTCACCAGGACCAAGTAGACAGCAATAGTCTGTGTCCCCACAGCCCCAGGTGTGACAGGACATCCCCTTCTCCCCATGGACCCCATGAGGCTACAGGACACCCTCTTCTCTTCACAGCCCTTTCGTGCCATGTTCCCTCAGTGCTCCCACCAACCATTTCATTGCTCTTAAAATAAACAATCAAATATGTGACCAAGGGCTTGGAGATGGACAATAGAATCAACAGGGAATAGATGGGAATGTCATCTTTCCATCTGGATGTTTGGTGCTTTGTGATGCTTTTGAGAAGTCTAAGGGATGCAAAACACAAAAGGATGGAAAATAGCAATCTCTTGTAAGTGTAGATACTTCACATCTTCCTTTGCATTTCCCTCTTGACCTGAGAATTGATGAGAAAAGGACTTGTGGCAGAGGTGAGGAATATCAAAACATATTTCCTAGTCCTCATCACTTCAGGAGTCAATCTTTAACTGAATCTTTTTGGACTCAGTCTTGTCATAATATTTCTTTCTGTCAATCTGAAAGTTCTTACGTGGCTTAACCCTCCCTGCATCCTTGTAGTTCGTGTCCAAGCTCCCCTGTGCTGAGCTGTGTGAGGAGGTGTTTGTGCTCCCCAGGGAGCAGCTGCCCAGGCCAGCATTGTCACAGCACCATTTCCAAGCACTTCCAAGGACAGCACACAGCTTAATAACAGCTCTGGAGGGTGATGATTCATCCAGAGATAACAGAATTCCAGCCCATTTTGTGAAGTGATGCTCTATTTTTAGCAAATATATAAAATTTAATGTTACATTTTCCAGAAGTTTGTTTTTATCCATTACGGGCAGATTATTTTTAGACCATTAAAAAGGGACTACACTGAACTTGACTCTTTACATATTTTCCATTTTTTGTTTTAGATTCAGAAGTGCTAAAAAAGGTTCTAGCAGATGCAGTTTTATTCCATCCTCTTTAGTAGAAAATCAGCCCCCTTTCTAAAGCATTTTAAAGAAAAGTCAGTTATATAAATCCTGCAATTGATTTGAGAAATCTACAGAAAATTTCAGCTCAAGACAAAAAACAAACCTTCCAAAGTCCTTTGATGGTTGGTTCCATACTTTCACAATTGAAAATGTGATGGAGAATCTAGATGCCACATAGATGCCAGGCAGTATTGATTTTGTTAATAATGAAAACATTCATAGGTGATTGCAGCCACAAATAAAGGAGCCCACAAAGCCCTGGATGTCTCAACATCTTTAGCTGACAGCCAGAATAGAGAGGAGAGTTTGGAAATTTTGTAATTATTATACAAGATTTTGCAGAGCCTACAATTTTCCTTTTTTTTCTTTTTTCTTTAAATTCTGACCAACTGGGAAAAAATAGTAGATGGTTATGTTTTTCAGTATTGCAGCTTACAAAAGTGTCTGGGAAGATGGACTGCTCTTGAGGAGTATGCTAAGGTTTTGGGGTTATTTTTGAAAAGTGGATGCAGTTCTTAAGCTGGATGACACCCATACAGCAAAGTGAATGTGTTTCCAGACAGGCCCCTGATTCTCCATTTGTCTTCCCTTCTCCTAATGGCATCTTTCCTCCACCTCTCCTCACAACTCCATATCAAAAGTTTATCGTGGTGGCTAAGAGGAAAAGCCAAAAGCAATCTCTCCTCCACATGGCTGTGCAGTAAAGAGATTTGACAGAAGCAACATCATGGTATTTATGACTTTGATGCAAGCCAGCAGATTTTTTAGCAGCTAAGAGCATTCCAGCTCAAGAGGCTGGATTCTCTTTGTCAGGGCTTAACACCTTCTATAAATCTTAAAGCATCAGACAAACAAAGCCTCAGTAAGCATTGCATGACTTCTAAAATCCTGAGAAAATCAAGCCAATAGAGCAAAAGCCAGGAGCAGTGAGAGACTTTATTCTGTATGCTTAGCCCCTTGATTACAGGCTTCTTTCAGCATTACTTTAAATTTGAAAAAATTTAAAAACCCAAACCCAGCAACAAACCTTTCAAGGGCTAATAACTGGCTCTTTTCGGGGCTCTGTAAAATCCCTTCTAAGTTTTGGGCACTTGAAGTGACTGGACAGTGATCTCCTAAGCAGGGCAGTGGTAGAACTAAAGCCCAAAGTCACAGACCTGTGCAGTATCCTGTCAGCACCATGTTTTCCTTCACTGTGGAACTTCCACTAGAATATTATATTTTAAATCACACAGCCCTTTTCAGCCTTCCTGTGAGTTGCTTTTCCTGGCTTGAAAGCAACATCAGAGCTTTGATAGTTTACTTAAATTGAGTTGTCAAGTCATACATCAATCACAAAGGCTGATTACTGCCAAAATATAAACATACTTCTTATTACAGCAGACCTCAGTAGATATCTTAATTCTCAACTACTCTTGCTCTGCAGTGTCAATAAAGGTGCCTTCTACCTGTGACATTCACCCTGACAAATTTGATGGCAACCCTTTCTGACCAGCATTGTGCTTGTCTGTCACTCTGCAGTTTTATGGCACAGGAAACTCAGATCATGACAAGATTTTTCACAATTATGAGCAGTAACTCGGTGGCAGAGTGCTCCTTTATGGGCCTGTTCCAGGAACTGACAAAACCATCTTCCAGTTCAAGCAGGAGAGTTTTGATCACCCCCTCAAGTGGTTTAAAGAGCCCAATTTCTTTGTCAAGGTTCTCAGAGGAAGAAAGCAATTTCTCAGTCCCTGAGCCATTGGTCACTGCTATGAGCCAAGCCTTGAGAGCCTGAGGGCTGAGGTCTATTAACTGCTCACGAGATTGATAACAGGGAAAGCTGCAAAGGAAGCCTTAGAACGCCAGTTTGACAATCTTTTGCACTTCTTGCAATACCATGGTGGAACAGATGCTGCCCCATACACAGATATTTCATCAGAAACTGTTTGTCATTTACGATTTCATAAACAAAGCAAAAGGTAATTGCACCTGCACTAGACAGGAAGCTTTTGATTCCCACTTAGTGTCAGCTCATGAATTTCTGTTATCAGGAAAGTAGAGCTGACTTTGTAGCTACTACAGGCAGGATGGAACCATTACACATCTGTGTTCAAGTAACAGTGTTAACTTTTTTTCCTCCAGTGTAAGCTACTATTACTCTAGAGCAGTAACATCCAGTCCTTCCATCTCCTACAGAAGCTTGTTTCAAAGATTTCATTGTATTAGAAAATTAGGAAAATACAACCCAATTATCACAGGGAGGAGTTGTGCAGGCTCTTTATTAGTTTTCTCTGTATCTGACCTTAGAAGTGGCCAAATTTTGATGCACTTTTAGGCCCAACCAGTTCTGGCCATGAGTGTGTGGTCAAAGGTGGTCACTGACTCCATATCCCAAGTTTTTCCTGTTCCAAACCAATACTCCACACTACTGCAGCCACTGCTCACACCCACATAACCACACTCTGATCTTCACCCTGGTTTACTGCAGCTCTGCTTACATCTCTTTCCCAGTAATTAATTTTGCAGTTCATCTAATGAGTCCCTCAGCGTTTCTTTTGCTTTAATGAAAGGTAATTCCCACACAGTCACTGCACAGCTGGCAGGTATAAACAGAAGCCTTCAACTGTATCATGATGTAGGTCTCAGAGAGAACTCCTAGGATGTGCAAATAATGAAAATAAAATTAAATTAATGACATGGAAATTAGTTGGACATCTATTATTTATAAACTTTTAAGAAAACCCACAATCAAAGATTACAACTCAATGAGACAGGCATCATATTTAGCACTGCTTACACTTCAGAGAAGATTTTGCTATTTCATTGCAAGCTTAGAAGCACAAGACATTCAAATTCTAGTAACAGAATTATTTTGACATTAAAAACCTTAAAAGCCCATTAGGGTCTAAAGTCAGCCATTTCATAAGAGGGAAAACCAGACAATGCTCAGTTCTGAATGGTGGAAGCACTAGAAACAGAATAGTCCTGATATTTCTCCCCATCTGCTTTCCCCAAGGATGTAAAGAAAGTCCATTGATTTTTTAAAAAAATATTTCAATGTATGTGTCAGTTTTAAATCTGACATGCTACCTCTGAAGACCTAAGAAATAACAGTCCAATTTATATTGGAATAATTGCTTTGTATTTATAACTGCTCCTGGGTTATATTTGAAATGTAATTAAAAGCTGTTTTACTGTAATCACAGATGGCCCACATTTCTGGATTTTGTGACATTTTAGTCCTTCCTTGACACATGAACACTTTTAAAACACTTCTCACCACCACTGTAGCCTCTAAGAGCAATTACCACTGCTACAATGGCAGAGATGGAAATAATATCTGTAATACAATTACTTTTTTACTCAACTTATGTATTCTTCTTGTACTGAACCCTCCATACTTTTTCCTGTTTGCAATGTGTATTGCACCCTCTTCCATTTCAGTTTTTTGTATTCCTCCTTCAAAATACCCTTCTAGAATATTTATACCCCATTGCACTTTTTCACTTATTGAATCTCTCCACCCCCCAGTCCTGTGGCAGTGTCTTTGACTTTGCTCATTGCTGATCTGATACTAAGACTTGAAAGCAATTCACTTTTGTAATTTACAAGACACAACTGCAGAACTTCTCACTGCATCAAGGTTATGAAGCATCTTCAAAAAATACCTGGGTTGAGTGCTTTAATTTATGTAATCTGCTTTCCTTAATTCTTTGCAGAGTACACTAGACATCCCCAGATTAATAAATTCAGATGTAAACATGAAGGAAAACCAAGTATTTCAGTACAGTGTTACCATTATATCACATTAAACCAGTATTAATCATGTACCAGAACTGATGTAAGAGATTTGTTTTATTTTGGACACTGTAGTTGTTATACAGACACCATGTCTGAAATTATTCACAAGCTCATACAGCCTTAATAATTCATCCATGGTTCAGTAATCCGTATTCTTCAGCATATTTGATGGCCAAAGCAGAGTTTTGTAGGCATTAAAATCCCTTGCAATGCTTTATGTGAGCAAAACCTTTTTATCTCATATGTCCTCATGTTGTCCACTCTAACAAATTTCAGAGGTATGCATACAAAGAAGGGTAATTGTAAAGCAAATTCTTCTATAAAACCTAAAGGTATTCTCTGTTTCTTTAATAAAAATCTCTGTAGTATTGACTTCAGGTAATTTAAATTATTTTCTTCCTTACAACCAGTATGGCAAAATTCCCTGGCCATATTCTCCTTTAGCCTCAGTACTGAAGAGTCTTCCTGAAGTGAAAAATAAAAGATGTTCCCAGAAAAGAAAAAATCCTTAAAGAGACCTAAAAATGAGAAAGGAGCTGTTTAAATTAGAAGTAACTGCCAGATGGTTTTGATCAAGGTGGGCTACTCCAGGGCATTTAATGGCCAGAATTAACGAGAAAACTGTCGATTGTCGGATTTCTTGCTGATGTGTTTGAAGATTTTTGCTTTGTGGACACTCTTTGGTTTCTGGTAGCCAAATCCCCCACCTCCACCTCTCTTCTGTAGTCTTCTGCCATGGTTGCTGTTCACATCTGAAATTTTATTGGTTAAAGAATTTAGAAAGGAGTAATTTGCAATATTGCATTTTGGGTTTACTAAGGGTTATTGATGTGAGAAAAAACAGAGAAAAAGTAGAGCTGCCTAATTACAGAGAAAGCCAGAACTTTGTGCCTGTGGTTCTAAATACTCTTCCAACTGCCCAATTAAGCTGCCCAATGTACTACTGCTTCAAATTCCATCCACTGTCAACTTTTAATTTAGATTCAGTCTTCTAGTTCCTGCTCTTGCCCCTCTATGCCAATATTCCATGACTAAGAAACTTAAGCAAGTATATTTCAATGAAAATTATTTTTCATGGAGGAGAACAATACTTTGGAACATGGATGAATTCCAGTCTGCCCAAAAGCAATTAAAGCCTGTACAGCATGGACATGTGCTAAAAGAGATGCTTGTAGGCATTTTTGCAGTTGATATTTACATTTTCTTTGAGAAAGTGCTGTTGGAGCAGGATGCATTTTTATCGTTATTAGCAGAAAAACTCCACCCCCAACAACAAAACAGCAAAACTTGAGGTACCACAGGAATTCAGCAAGTTGCACTGAACATTTATAACCCAGAAATTCAGCTTTGGAACACTGCAGTAAAAGGATACTGAGGTCAACAAACGGAGGAACTTTAAACCCAAAGGAAAGGCAGACTTTGGGAAGATCCAAGTTATTGACATCATAGATCTGCTTCAGAGAATGGGAGTCATAAGCTCTGATGTAAGCTTTGTAAGCCTCCTGGGCTGACTTGTGAAGGAAGTAGTTCTTCTCTATCAGTTTTTCCAGCTGGTGAGGGGAAAATAAAAACATAAGAGACATAAACAATTGCAGCTGTTAAAAGTCTATACATTATATTCAGGTTTTTTTTTTTACAGTATTAGTGCCAATGACATTCACTCCTCACTTCAGCAAAACTGCCCTGTGACATCAGAGTGCATATTCAGGAGTAAAAATGCTTTTATAAACAAGTAGAGGGACAAAAAAATCCTGAAGTAGAGTACAAACAAAGCCTCAGCAATATGAAAATTTACAGAAATATTAAACTGGGTTGTCCCAAGCAAGTGAATCAAGGACAACACACCTGCAGCCACACCACAAAACCCTGTGTATGAGAACTGCCAGCCTGACATCTCAACTGTGTCATTCCATGCAATTCCATGCACAGTCTGATCTATCAGGGTGCCAATGTATTGTGAAATAGCAGTATTAATTCTAAACCAAAAATGCAGATACACCTGGGTAAATTATCATTTTATTTGATGTGGGCCAAGTTCCCAATACTCATTAGATCCCAGTGTTTCATTTGATGTTTAATGTACATTAACTCAGCATTCTAAAAATAAACTACTTAGGCACCACTTCTTCCTGATTATGCTTAATTAGGAATCTCTCTCTGTAAGGACTGTCTTCACTGCTTCCTGTACTTGCTATTTTAAATTCAAGTTACTGCAAAGAAACTTTACAGAACTCTTATCAAAAGAATGATTCACAGAAGTAATCAACAATAGAAACTCACTTCTTCAGAATTATCTATGCTATTCCCCTCAACTCTGTGTTCTTTGGCTATTTTTGTAGCTCAGAGCACAAAATAATTTTAGTTAATGTTGGGCTTTATTAACACCAGATAATTAAAAATACACACAGGCTTATATACTAACATTCCTAAAGAAGCACACGCATTTTTGATTTGCAGTCATTATAGACTGCAACATTCTCCATGCAAATTATAACAGAGATAATCAAAGTAGTTGAAGTGTAAAAACATGTCATACCTGAGACTGGATGTCTGAGATTTTTGACCAAGAAAATTCAAATTCACTTAGTGGTACCTTAAAAACAGAAGAAATGAAGTATCAACATTATTTACACTGTGTAAATACAGTGAATGTGTTTTAAGACCAAGGACAAATGGAAAACAATCTGCTAGATAACAGATTTTTTTAATACCACAGCTGTATCTGGAAAGTGCCTTTACATCAATATGACAGTATTATCACTTCCTTTAAGCCAGAGTAATAGAGACACTCAGTATGACACCATTCTTTACCACTTTTGCTTTAGAAGTTAAATCACTTTAATTAAAGTCACAAAACAAGTCCATAAGGAGAGCAACCAAGCAGCTCTGTGCAGTTGTGTTAAAATTATTACCTTTAAAAGAAGACTGTTCTTTTTTTGAAATTAAACACAATGAAACTGATTGTTAAAAAATCAAACCAAACCAAACCCAAACCCAAACTCAAACCAACAAGTTTTGCCTTTAAAAATTGTCAGAAGTTTACCCTGGCCTGTTTCAGGTAACGAAGGAAGCCCAGTTCTTCTGGTCTCAAGATGAGCAGCGCGTGTCCTCTCCCGTTTATCCCTCTGGCAGTCCTACCAACACGATGGATATATTCCTTTGGGAAAGAGTGACAGACAACAAGGTCAGGCAGTCCTAATCATCAACAAAAAATACACCAGAGTTAACCTCAATATAATGTAATGCAGCATTCACTATTTGGTAAGATTTTTTTCTTGGCACTGACACATGGATAAGGGAAAATAAATGTTGAAGGTGCAAAGCAACATCAGGCTGAGACAGAGCCCCTGACTAAAGCATTTTGTCTTTTACTGAAGAAAAAAAAATCTTAGTCCACAGTAACTGAAAATTAAATCTTGATTTTAGAGATTTTTGAATTTCCTCTGTTTACAGTAGACTTTTATTCAAGTAAGAATATTATCTTTAAACAAAAAGCAAATTTCAACGGGTAAAGCTCAGGGATGCATATGTAAACTCATCCTCCTCTTGAGAAGTGTTTGGCTTTTTAGCTGATTAGATTTTAATTTCACAGCACAAACAGTATTTTAAAATGCAATTCTTAAGAAGGCAACCAAGGTCTTGGCTAGGAGCAGCATTTCCTAGGAGCTGGTGTAGGGCAGTGAAAGAAACCAGCAGCTGGATATGGCCATGGCTGAGTCCTGCCCTCTGTCAAGCAGCAGGTTCAGCTCTTCTCTGCAGGTATGTTTGTAATCAGAATTTGATTTCTTGCTGTGCCACTTGCCTACTTCCCTAACCTACCTTTGGATCATCTGGAGGGTCATACTGGACAATCCAGTCAACCTCAGGAATGTCCAATCCTCTGGCAGCCACATCTGTGCACAGCAGTATTCCAGACTCTGCATTACAGAACTGGAAAAACGTTGTAGTACGTTTGGTCTGCTTCTGCTTGCCCTGAAAGGAAACAAACACACTGGGGATGAAATATCAACTCAAAAAGTAATGAGACATCTTTCCAAACCATAGTTTTGTACAGACCAAGCAGGACCATTTGCAGTGAAGAAACAAAGAAATAAATAAACCGCACAGGTTACAAGAAATGCCATCCCTCAGAGGTTACAATGTATCTCCCAAAACATTAAAAATTGTATAAACATTCTTCTCATGAGCACAACATGCATGTTTCAAGTTCAGAAAAAGGACATTTGCAAGTCTAGCACTATGTTAGATTACAGGTTATAAAAGCAAACAACCAAACAAAACTGATACTTGTCACATTTCTATCAAAGAACAGCAAGACATTTTCCCCTAAAACAAAATAAAGAAGGACATTTGTAATCACAAATTAGTTGAAATAGTTGCAACTGTTTCACAGACTTTCAGACAATTCTTTGTTCTAAACTGTGCATTTTGTGGTTTTGACAAAAAATTTACCATGCTCATCCAAATGGTAAGAATCGGCATAGTAAATGCAAACATCACCCAGGCCTTAGAAAAAGCATCAAAGACTTCAGGCATCAGAATGTGGATTTCTCTGAAAAGGAATTCACTCCTCATACTGAGTTTTAGTGCTTGTGAAAGGTAACTTCTTGAAAGAGAACAGAAATGTTGCTACACAGAGAGCATAAATTAGTATCAATGTTCAGCACTGATTCAAAAAATAGCAAGTCTGATTACTGAAGTGTTATTATATAATCTTTGCTTTATCTCCTTCCTCTACAGACTAATCAACACTATCATCAGTTTTATGAGCAGCCTGTCAGTTTATTAGAAACTGGACTGAAACAAACCTGCAAATGTAAAGCCAGTAACAGCTTACAGATGTTATCAGAATACTTCAAAATAAATCAATGAATAAGACACTCACATGAATGGCCAAAACAGGCAGATCAATGTAGTTGAGTAATTCATAGTGGTACTTCACTGACATACATGAAGAAAAAAACACCATCAGTTTCTTCTTCCGGTTCTTCTTGAGGAATGTGAAGAGCAAAAGGAATCTTTTTTCAGATGGACAGACCACATAACCCTGCAAAAATTTTAAAGATTGTTAAATAAAAGTAGTAAGGAGCAAACTTGTGTCTTAGGAACACAATTGCATCAGGGAAGGGCTTCTTTGTGAAAAAAACCTCACCAAGCAGTTACACATCTGAAACATCCCAGGTAAAAAAAAAACACAGGGGTCGGTGTGTTCAGAGATTTCAAGCCTCCCACTGATGTTTGTCTTACCTGCTCCAGACCATCTACAGTTGCTGTCTCCTTGTTATCATCAACCCCAACATACAGGGGCTCTTTCTTCAGAGAGATCTTGGCCAGATCTTCCACCTTTCTGGTTTGTGTGGCAGAGAAAAGCATCGTCTGTCTGCGCTCTGGAAAACATTTGAAAGACAGCCTCACTTTTTAAAGAAGATTTCAAACAGTGATTCCATAAAATCTAACCACAAACTTCCCTGGGCAAACCTTCCAACGAAATTCTAATTCAAACATACTGCTACTGACAAAGAAAGAGGTGTGGTTGTATTATGGGGTGTACACCATGCTTATTTCAGCAGTCCCCACCCTCAAAATCCTAACTGCTATCAAAACACAGTGTTCTTTCTCTGTAAAATTGTTAATAATCATTTGCAATCCAATTTTGACACAAAACAATACCAAGATCAATCTTCTAATTGTAAATTAATTTCCAGGAATACTACAATAGTTTTGCTTGAAAAAAACTATTCAAATTGTGTTTAATGCATCAATTACAAGGAATAGTTAAATGAAAAATTAGGAAAAGAAAAATTTAAAGTAATACTTAAACTTCTTCAAGATACTGGTCTTGGTAGTATCAAAAAAGATTGAACTGCAAGTCAGAAGCCCTTTATCCTTGAATTTAAACCTTATTAGGAAATAATGAATTGCAGGAAATAAACAGGCAGAAGAAGATGAATGAGAAAATGGAAACATTAAACTAAAAGGATTTTATACGAACAGAAATATATCTCTGAGGAGCATTTGAAAACTCTGTTCTTCAGATAAATGATGTTGAATAAGTAATATATACTGGCTAGCAGAAAAAAAGACTAGAGTAAGAAAACCACTATGAAGTTCATTTACAGAACCATAAAAATTAATAACTTCTCCTATAATAATAGAGTCAGAAAGAAGACATAATGTTAGGCAAGTGATTTCCAGGAAAGAGAGATTTTTTTTTTCTTACTTGGTAAAAGTTTTATGATCTGTTTCATTTCTTCTTCAAATCCAACCTCCAAGATTCGATCTGCCTCATCAATTACCAAACACTGCAAGTTCTTGTACATGAAACCTGGAGTGTTCTAGAAGATTAACAAACTCACAGTCAGACAGGGAAAGGACTTTTATTCTGTTTTAACAACCAGATTAAACATCAATATTGTATCTACCTGCATATGATCCAGCAGTCTTCCTGGTGTGGCTACAATGATGTTGATTCCATTTCCAAGCTTCTGTGCTTCTGCTGATCTGTTACTGCCGCCCATTATCAGACCATAGGTATGGACATGATGATTCATGAGTTCCTTAAGAACTCCATAGGTCTGCATAGCCAGCTCTCGGGTAGGAGAAAGAATAATAACACCTGTTCCTAAAAAACACACCAACCAGAGAGTCACTTACAATTCATCCAACCCCCTAAATGGCTGCTTTGCAGTAAAATTCAGCTGTGAAATGAAGTCTTACCATTCCTAGGCATGAATTTCAGCTTGTAGATGAGCTCTACAGCAGGAATGAGAAATGCAAGTGTTTTTCCACTGCCTGTTTTTGCAGCTGCTAAAATATCCCTGTAAGCAGCAACAGAAAAAGAAGTTTTTAGTTGACCATACCAAGAGAAGAGCAATCTCACTCTGATCCATGCTGACAATGTAAAAAACTAACATGGCTTAGAGAAGACCAGTGGAGCTGGTAGTAGGAGCTTGCTGGTGGAGGAAGGTCACAGCAATCGGCCAGTGAAAAGCTGGCCTCAATGACCATGGAGGTCTTTTCCAACCTAAATGATACCATGATTTGATTTTATGATTCATGTATGTAGCTTGCCAGCAAAATTTACAAAACATCTGGGCTCATTAGAGTGACTAAAAAGCCCTATTTCTTACCTGCCTTCCAGAAGGGGTTTAATACTTTTATGCTGAATTTCGGTCATGTGTGTAAACCCCATGTCGTTTATGCCTTTCAGTGTATTCTCACTGACACAACCAGCCAGGGAAGCAAAGGAATTGTCTTCAAAAGCACCTGGAGTGAGGGGTAAAAAGAAAAATATTTTAACTTATTTATTCCATTTCCTCTGCCATCTGAGATTAACAAGTTCAAATTGACCTATACGAAAGAAATCAAAGGACTTCTTCTTATTGCATTCTACCACAAAATCCAAAGACATTGGAAAAATACTCTCTATTAATTAGTTTATAAGAAAACTATACAGAGTTAATAAAAATAAAAAGGCACTGCTTCTTCTGTCAGATTTACTAGTTCTACACCTCCAGATTGCTCTTCATGAACTTCTTCCTTTACAGATAAGCATATGTGTATATAGGTTTAAAAAACACTTTAACTAGGAATTGTGAAACCAACAGGTGTGTATATAATGCAAATTTCCAAGAACAGCAGGTGGGTGAGAGCTGTACAGCTGCCAGTGTCACATCAGGTATCCAAACACCTGACTCACAAAGCTCACTTGAAAACTGCAACTTGCTCTGGAAGGAAAGGGTCAGACCTTGGGATTTTGCCTGTGCATGAAAAAGAAAACACAAGATACCTGTTACACCCAGTGGCAAACTGGGCACTTCATCCTCCTCCTCCTCTTCCTTCTCTCCAGAGTCCTGCTTATCTCCATCTTCTGCCTCTGCAGATTCTTCTTCTTCAGTTTTTGCTTTTTTGGTTTCTATTTCTGGAGTGTTATTTTTATAGAAAACAAGTCAGTTAGAAATACAAAGGTAATGGTTATAATGAAAAGCTGGTCCACAGACTGAATTTCCTTTAGTCTGTAAGCCATATACAAAGATCATGATTTTCCATGGAATGCAAGGGGGCTGGAGGAGAGACAAGGTTCCTGTGGAATTTTCTGCGGCACAGAGCAAAAATTCCCCAAGTTCCTTCCACACAGCCCACTTTGCACAGTGAAAAAATGTAGCTTGACGTATATCATATGACATCTTTTGTGAAAGCAAGATAAATTGTCCTTAAACAGACTACAAAATTCTTTCCCACTGGCAATGCAGACACCAAATTTCCCACACCATTTGTGCTCAGGTTATGTGAGAAGCTGCATTTTAGGTACCTGAATCTTCAGAGATGAAAGCACCTCTTCATTGCCATAACCATGATGCATGTCCCAAAAACCAAATACATTTTGAAATCTTCTATTCCTCATGTATGTCTTGATATGTATCTATAAATCTATGCATATAAAAATATATGCAAACCTAGCAATATTTGTGTGGTGCTTTTCAGGTTTTTTTGGTAGTTTTCCAGTATACTTCAGTTTCATGATACATAAACGTTGCCAAAGGCTGGACATATTGCTAAAAATCTGTATTGGCTGCACACCCAAGTACAGACAGCACCCATCTATCTACCAGTGCCCTGAAACACAGAGTATGTATCTGAATAACAAACAAGCAAAACATCCAGTCAATGTTACAAAGCACACAAATAAAGCGGCTATTAATATGACTTAAGGATTCAAATATCGCAGCTGGAATGAAACGAGTTAATCTTTAGACCTCAGGGATTTTAAAGCGCACATCTGACCGGCACATGGCATTTCTAACTTTCCCCGACGCGGCGGGAACCGTAAGGAGGCGCTTGTGGAGTATCCCAGACTAACTAAGCCCTGGGAGACACGCTGTCTTTGCTAAGAACACGCACCATCTCCTCCATTGGCCATCGCTTTTCTCTTTTTCTTCTTCTTTTTCTTCTTTTCCCCGCTGCGGGGTCCGGCTCCGTCCGCAGGCTCCGCGCCCTCCTCGGCCGCTGCATCCTCCTCTGGCACCGCCGCCTCCTCCACCTCCTCCTCCTCCGGGGGTCCCTGAGAAGCCGCCTCGCTCGGCGAGGGCACTGCACGGCGGAGACAGAGATAGAGGGAGGAGAGAGAGGGGAGAAAACACAAAGTTAGCCACGGCTCCGCCGGCGCTCAGCCCGGGAGAGGCTCCGCGGCGCCGCCCGCCCGTACCTGCCCCCTGCGCCGCCTGCAGCTTCAGGTTGCGCTGCCGCAGCTTCAGGTTGCGCTTGTGGATCTTCCTGCGGAGCAGCCGCATGGGCAGGTTGCTGGCAGTAGCCGGCACCGACATCGCGGCAGCGGCAGCGGGAACCCCGCGCTCCCGGCACACGTGGGGAGGCCGCGACCGGAGCCGCCGGAACCGCCGCCCGCGGGGCCTCACGGGCACAGGGCAGCGCCCTCTGGGGGCCCGGCGGAGGCAGCGCCGCACAGGGCCCGGCCCCCATCCCTGCCCCGGTCGCCGCTCCTGCTTCCGGCCTCAATTCCCGCCCCATTCCTGGCCCCCGTCCCTGCTCTGGTTCCGGCCCCGCTGCCAGTCCCGCTCTCAGCCGCCGAGGGGGAACACGCCCCGGGTTTCCCTGAGGAGGGGGCCCGCCGTGTTCCACACCAATCACCCCCCCCCTCACAACGCCCGTCTGCCCGGTGGTGCTGCCTCCACCCATGGTTACATGTGTTCAGCGGGAGAAAGAGAAAGAATTAAAGAATCAGGTTGAAAAAGAACTCTGAGATCATCGAGTCCAACCTACGACCAAAATCACCCCGTGGCACTGAGCACCATGTCCGGGCTTTCCTTAAACACCTCCAGGGATGGCGACTCCACCACCTCCCTGGGCAGTTCATTCCAATGTTTCATCACAATTTGTGAAGAAATTCCTTCTAATATCCAACCTAAGCCTCCCCTGGCGCAGCTTGAAGCTCTTGTCCTGTCTCTGTTCCCTGGGAGCAGAGCTCCCCCCCACTCCTGTCAGGGATTGTGGAGGGCAGAAGGGCCCCCGAAATTCATTTTTTCCAGGCTAAACCCCCGAAATTCCTTTTCTCCCCCCGGCTACATCAGCGCTGCTCATCAGCCCTTGCCCAGCCTCGCTGCACCCAGTGCAGCCCCTCGGTGCCCTGGAACTGAGGGCACAGCACTCAGGTGTGGCATCACCAGTACCAAATCCAGGGAAAGAGTCACTTCCCTGCTCCTCCAAAGAGGATTCCCCAAGGCTGGTTCTTGACAGCAGAGGGCACAGACAAGACAGGGATGTGCATTGCTGCCTGAAACCAGAAACCAGCGCCTTCTGAGAGACCCGAGACTGCAGACTGAGTGAGGTCCGGCCCTTGATACCTTGCTGTGACACAGAATAAGCTGCGGAACTAATTCTATATTAAGTAACGAAGTAATTTTTCACCATCTGTAATTATTGGCTTCCATAGGTCGTTTGGATCACCAGGATAAGTATTTGTCTTACCAGAGCTTCAGACTGTGAACCATACCATTTTGTCCATACTTTCACGGACTGGATGCCACTGCTTTAACAAATTGAACAGATTATTGCTATTTCCATCAGCTGCATTTGAAACGAAACTGATCCATCCTCAGCAAGAAAGGCTTTTGGTACACACCCCAAAGGAACTCAGTTTTACCTGCTTAATTTTAAGCAGGTGAAAGTTCCTTACTGCAGCTCAGTGTAATTTAGGTTCTGTGTCTGTTTTCTCCCTGGCTATCTTATATTGCATTCACAGAATGTAGTTTTAAATAGACATAGGTTTGCTCTTCCTAGTCCATAGTGATTTATATGGATGTGACTAGGTTTACTATTTGGATCCAGACTTAACCTGGGCAGTGCTTCTTTCTGGAATATGGTCATTGTGCAGATAAAATGGATAAACATCTGGACAGCAGGGAGCTGACACTAATACACTGAGGGAGGACAAAGTTATGTCCTTTGGGCTTGGCATGGACTTCATGTTCCCATTTAAACCAGTAGTGCCAGGATCATTGCTATTTTTGCTTTTACCCCCATTATCAAACCCCCAGCTCTGCCAAGAACTAGGACCTGGTAAAGGTAATCCTGGTAAAGGATTCTGGTCAGGTAAAAGCCTTTATGTAAAGAACTCACCTCAGTGTCCATGCTGGGCTCTGGCTGACTTGGCAAGTCTTTGTGAAATCGCATTAGTGTGGCACAAGGCCCATATTGATAAACTGTCCTGAACAGTTATGTCAGTCACACTGTCCTGCTCTGTTGGCTACAATCAGCATGGCACACAAGGAAAACTTTATAGACAAAAGATGGTCTTGCATCTGTGTACACAGATGTCAGGGCATTCTGTGTCAGAATTCAGGAAGTACACATTTTTTTTAGGGAGCAAATTATCAAGAGCTCCAAAATTGCTTTCTCTCAATATTTTGTAAAACATGTTACTTAGAGTTAATAAACAAATGTGCTTCTCTGGTAATTTCAAAATGTGTTTTCGAGCTTCCTTCTTTTAGCATCTATTTGTTTTTCTTCAAGCTGTTATTGTGGAAAGTCACAAGAAACAAAAAGAAGACTCAGAAGATAATAATGATAATATTATTGTGACAAGTCTAGACAGTAATTTAAACCACTAACTCATACTAATGGTTTTTCTCTGAATTTTGTCATTTCTTAGATAGCATATGAATCCCCTCTAGTACAAGTGTCATTTTTGTCCAATACATTCATTCCTAATTGCTTGAGTTATCAGGCAATCATTATTAACAATAGGATTTTCTCAAATGGTTATTGAATTATTGTCAAAATGTCCCAAATTTTCTGCCCATGATCTTGCAGGAAGGTTTGTAGGGAAACATGTTTTGGTGAGTAAAACCTTTATAGAGCTGAATAAGTCCATATGAGATGAAGGTGAATATTTTTAATGGGCTGCCAATGTCAGTATTTTATCTCCCAGAGTTATAGCCAAATTCAGAATATTTGTGCCTACTTACCATAAACTAACTTACGTTGGTTAAAATGTAACACAGAAGTAGTGTTACATTGATTTCAGTTGTATCATTTCAAGTAGAAGGTGTAATTTATACAAAAGGTGCCAAAACCCCATCTAGAAAAGGCTGTGAAATGAAAGTGTGGAGTCATTTTTTAATACAGGATTTTGGGTACAGAGCTGAATTAAAGAAGACAAGTTTTATTTTCAGAAATCAGAATTTTTGAAGAAATGCTTTTTTGATGTCTTAGGTTGGACATGAAAAAAATCAACACTGATGTAATTTATGAACATCTGCACCATTCAGCTAAAAGTTCTGAACCAGAAAACTAAAGCTTTTATTGTTTGCAGCCACAAACTGGAAAACTGTTCAGAGCTGTCTTTTAGTTTTTAGCAGATTATTATTTTCCATGCTATGCAAATGCAAATTTATCTGTCAGACAGTAATACAAAAGGATTTGGTTTAAAATAAGATTTTTTTAAAAAATGTGTCTACCTTACCAGTCTGTGTTCATATGCCAATGATGGATACAAAGGTGTCTGCAGAAATAATAAATTTTCTAATTTAGTGGAAATAAATAATTCTGAAATGTGGACTTTGACAGAGAAAAGTAACCCAAACTTGAACTGATATAAATGTCAGAGATACAGATACATTCAGATACATCACATGGAGAATAGATGACTTGATTTATAGAACATGTCAATGTTAGTGTGAGTTAGAAACTGGTGGTACAAATCATGTCTTTACAGGGTATCACTGAATATCTCTGAACCTGTGAGGGAATTCAAAGTATGGCTGACTAGGAGAGTAAGGTATCCATGTTTGGAAAAAACAAGGTAGGGGATCACAATCACATATTTTTAGGGGTTTGGTTAATGCTGCTGTCAGCTACTGTCTCCCTTGGGCCCTGTGGCAGTCTGGTCTCAGTTAAAACTGACAGCAGCAGCCCTTGGTGGACATGGCAATAGAGCTGGATTCAAATCACATCAGCGAATTTTTTATTTCTCATTCAGCCCATATTTTACAGCTGGAACTGAAACCACTGCAGTTCAGATCTCCTGATCTCCTCTTTGACACACAGAGGATCAAAGTCCAGGAAATGCCACCTTGTAGGAAATGTTGGAATTCTTCCTTGCAGTAAGAGATTATTTTATGTTTATCACTCACACACTGCAAACAAAAAGTCTTCAGGAAAACAAGGTGCTATACACATTTTTATCCTCACAGAGGCAATGAGAGAACAAAAAATACATAATGCAAGAGCAGTGCACAGTTTGTAATGTACCACTGGCAGGCAGGGGGGCATCAGGAGGACAACTGAAGTACAAATAGTATGCATGGCACACAGCTGAAGAGGTTAGATTCTATTTTATTTAATTTTATTTTTATTTATAGTTTGTTTCTGATGTTTGCAATTTAAGCTTAGAAAATATTTTTGGGGTCCTCAGAAGCTGCTTTTCTGAGTCTGATGAAATAATATTCAAACATTTTCTATTTTAGGAGGCTGTTTACAGGTTTGCTTCTCCTATTTTACAAACCCTAGCAGGTGTTGATAAATAACTTGTTTTGCACTTGACAATAAGCTACAGCCAATTTTATTAAGATAGAATGTAAATTCACAATATTCTTTTTTTACCAACAAAGATCCAATTTTTAACGTTTTCCTGTTTTTAGAAAACTCAGTGAAGGTCTCTCAAAATACTGCAAAGACTACAAGTAGGATGAAGTGATTTATTAGCAGATTAATCAAACTGCAGGTCTAGCAACTAGTTTATAACTTACAGACTGACAGGTTCATAACCCTTAAAATAATAATTTTCTCAAGCATAAAAGGCATTCCTTTTACAGTGCCCTCATTAATTTAAAGAACCCTAGCAAGTATATTACTGTCTCCTAGAAGGAGTGTGTCTTTTATATTGCTTTATCATTTACACATCTTCATTTAAAGTAGCTCTGTTCAAACTATATAAAGTCATGATTAAACTCAAAAAGAGCATGAAATCTGACACAATAAGGGAAATATATAGGGTCAGCTAAAACTCTTTGCAGCTCTGTTGAAGATAAAATTGGAAGGGGAGGGATATTCTGGTGCATAGCAGCTGGATGGAGGCTGATTAGTGGCAGTTTGTGGCTGCAATGAACACAAGGTGTCACCCTCGCTGTGAGAGAGCTCCAACACACCAATGCCTTTAGCTGAAGAGAAAGAGAACCAAGGTTTAAGGATTTTTTTTTAAGTGTCCATCACGTGTGTTCCTTCATTTACTTATCCTGGAACACTGTTTCACTGCAAAAATTTTTCAGCCTTGCTGAGTATTTATGAAAAAATTTTCTCATGCCATTTATCATTTTCTAATTGCTTTTTTAAAGCAGGTTCTGAAATTTGCAATTGGGTTTTACTTCCTTGAGTAGACAGAGAAGGCCCATGTGTCTCAGGGAGCTCTGGGAACTATTGTAATATGGATTAAACAAAAGTGTGTTATTTTTAGTCACCAAATTGTAAATATACAAGTGATGGTAAAATACTATTTTATTACAAAGTATACATCTAGTGGACGCCAATTCTCATCAACTTGGAGAGAGGAGAAGACAGACCATGTCAAATAATCTCCAGCTGGCTGTCATTTTAGCCCATTCTTGACCAACTTCAAGAAAATATCAAAAGGGTTAATTCTCACATTTTCCTTGGAGTGACTCACCCCTCCCTTGCCCAATATCATTATGCTTGTACATCCATAGTTTTACAGTAGTCTTATGCTCTGCATAATTCTGCATGTCCTTAAACATGGTGTAAGTCACTTTTACTCCTAAAACCCTTTTAGATTGGCATTTAGAGGAGATTTAATATCCCTGAGAATAGGAATTATTGGCTCCTATCAACCTTCGTATAATATTGTTTTTCCTGATTGAAAGTCAGCAGAAGATTGGAGAGTCAGCACTCCAGAAGAGAATGTTTAAGCAGCTTGTATTACTGGGCTCTGAGCTTTTATGGTTCAGCCCTTTATAAACTGTGTCAAGCTGTGATAGTTATAATTATTGCACACGTTGGCTTAACCTAGATCGTGCAGTCATAATGCATTAGCCTTTCCAGCTTTCACTTGCTGTCCTTTATTAACTGTGACATTTTCCCTTAAAGGTTCAGAGCAAGCATGACTTTATGATCAACCATAAGCTTTAACTAAACCGACTCTTTTTTCCCAAGGAAGGCTGTTGTGGAAGAAACCAGGAGATGGCAGTCTTTCTTAATGGATCATGGTTTTATCTGTTGGTGACTGCAACTTCTGTTCTTGTGCCTCAGGATAGGCAAAAAATTTAAAATGAGGTAAACCCTTAAGGAAGGGCCACGTTTCTTGTCTTGTTGGCACAGGAAACCATTTCTTGCCCTGGTATCTTCCAGAGGCTTTTCTTTCAGTTGTCAGATCTTGAACTGTCATATAAATCCAGGGGGAACTGTGGTTCACATTGGCCTTAGTGCAGTTTTCTCACCCGGCTCTTTCAACATACCTGAAGTACAGTTCTCTGTTCCCTGGTAACACAGAGGAGAAGCCAGTGAGTAGCCAACTTTGCTGAGACTGTGCTCTTGATCTGAAGGCAGGCCATTTCACAGAAAACCAGCTTAGAAACAAAACTCAAGTCATTCATCTATGTTTAACCAGCAAAAGCATAATAATCCAGAGACTGTATGACCTACTTTGTATGTCCCTCAATTTATGTGTCATCATTCTTGGACAGCTCAGTGCCTCCTCAGAGGATCAAGATGGTTTTAAGTGGCTGTGGTGCTTTTGATCTCTGTTATGTAATGTGACAAAAGGCAGTGTCACATCTGTTTATAGCCCAGTGGGATAACACTGTCCTGGTGTGTGATTGTCTGTTCTTACTGCAGAAATAATTATTTAATGCCAGTATTAGATACCATTTTTTTTTTGAGCTGTTGGCTGCAAGCATGAACAGAAACTTCTTACCTTTCTATATATTTTTCTGCAGAGTAAGCACCAGAAAATGGCACAGGAGGGCACAAATGTGGCTTAAATTAAGTCTTTGTCTTTATTGACACAGTGCAACTCAAACAGAGCTTAGGAAAACCATGATCTGCTTTCAATTATTTATTAGAACCTGTGATAGATTTAATTCTAACAAACTAATAATCTTGTATCTCCCCAGTCATCATGGCCTTTGGATTCCCAAAGCTGCCTCTCAGCATTACCACCCTTAAACTGCAGTAAGGTGCGTGGGAATGGCAAGTGGGGAAAGACCAAGAGCAGTTATTATTCATGATAACATCAGGTTCATACATTGTTTGGACCAACACTTCATCTTTCACTGGGGAAAATTCTTGCTTTGCACTTTAAAAATAGTCCAAATTCTCTTAAACAGCACATAACTGACTAATAGAAATATTAGAATAATAAAATGAATACATTATTTTGGACAGTGTGAAATAAGGGGAGCAGATATAGAGCTTAGCTAATGTTTATTAAGAATTCTAACTGCTACCTGAACTCGTTGCAGAACCAAACAGAGGGAAAACAATACATTGCTCCAAATGTCCAGCTCCATTCTTACTCATCATATTTGTCAGTAGTGTAAGGGAAAGGTTTTTGTTTTTCAAGTTAGTGATAACAGACCTCCAGGTCATGTTTTTGTGTAACGGCCCTTAACCTTTCTCCTGCAGATCACCTTGTTCAGTTTGACGCACGTTACTCATGTCTTGGCACTGTTTTCCTGGGCATCCATGCCTGTAGAGATCCTGCAGATGACTGGTTCTCCCAGCAGAGCCCTATTTTTAACTTGGTGTGCAGGAAGATGATCTGTTCACATCTAGAATGCAAATGTCTGGAGTTGCCAGGATTCTGCAGGTGAGAATTATGTACATGGTGAAGAGTACCTGGGTACAGGTTTGGAATATTGAAAGTTTGGATACACTGAAAATATAAAACTCTTTAGTATGACAAAACTCCTTGACATATGAATGACACTGAGTGTATTTACCAAAGTTTGTTATTATATCTGCGTCACAAAATATCAGAAAATAGTGCATGACATTTCAGTTGCTAGGCAGCATCATGCTCCAGGCCTTTAAAAGCCATGTCAAACATTTAGCTTAATCATTTGCCAGAAATTTTTAAAAGCATAATGTCTCATTAATAATTATTAAATCATTGAGTCATTCAAAGAGAAATGTTCCATCTCTACTTATACAGTGGTAAAACACAGGTCATTTACTGGGCATGCAAGAGCACACCAGATATTAGAATTACAGAGCCTTATTGGAGGATATGCATGAAGAAGAAAACCATGATAGATTCTATACTACTCCATTCTCTGACAGCTCAAAACATTCTTGTCACAGACATCTTTTGTGAAAAATCCTTTCTTAAGGATTTTTCTCCCTTCTGAGAAGCTGTGGCCTCAGCAACAAAATGTAAACAATGGTTATCTGCTGCTGTGGAATGCCACAGGTGGATCTGTGATTGGTCTCCTGTGGATGTTTGGATTTACTGACCGCTCACGGCAGAGCTGTCCTTGCTTTCTGCCTGGACACAGACCTTTGTTATTCATTCTTTTCTATTCTTAGCTTAGCTAGCCTTCTGAGAACTTTCCTTCTATTCTTTGTAGTGTAGTCATAAACCTACCTATATAAAGTAATATATATATCATAAAATAATAAATCAAGCCTTCTGAACATGAGGTCAAGATTCTCGCCTCTCTCTTCACCCTGAAGACCCTTGCAAGCCCTCTAACATATTCTCATATTAATTGATAGGTGTAAAGAAACAACATTAATAATATAACCAAATTTCTGTGTTGGCTGTAGGACTGGAACTCAGAAAATACATGTGGAGCTTCTACTTTACCACAGACACCCTGCTTGATTGGAATAAATCATTCATTGTCTCATTCCTGCCGTGTAACCATGGACAGTGTCAGAGAGCCTGTCATAAAGCCCTCACTCCAGGCAGTGCCAGTGTCACATGAGCTCCACAGTGGTGCCAGTCCCTCTTCATTGGCTGTTGGGAGTATGGAATGAACAGGCTCTGAGCAATCCTTCTGAGCAGTTTGGGAAATCATACTGGGTGCTCCTCTGCGTTTGTAGGCTGTGAGATTCACCTGGCTCAATTGAAATGCTGTACTGTCCTAGAGTGTCACTCCTACCATTTGGATAGAGTTCAGTAACCATTATGCTTGCTTATCCATGAAATGATCAATCCTTGTCTGGCATGTCCAGGGAATCCTGGACACTGTTAGGGACACTGTCTGGAGGTCTTTCCTGTGTCCTTCTGCTAAGCCCTTGGCCTCTCAGGATATGTTTTGGCAGTTCAGACTTAGGGCACACAGAGATCTTGGCCTCCTCAGAGTAGAAACCTCCTTTGAAAGCACCATTTTCAGTTTTATTCTATGTACATGATTTTGCAGTACTCTGACTCTGGCTGATGTTGTACAGCTATTTGTTGGTCACTCTGAGGCCTTCTCCAGAGTCTGATTACTTGGGATAGGAATTTATCTGCTAAAGTGAAGACATTTTGTTTGTGCCACAGAAATGTTCTTACTTTGTTGGTCTGACAGAAGATAAGGCATTGAATAAGTCTGGCATGGGAGGTGATGCTGAGAGACACTGGGAGATGGATCAAAATGAATTCCCTGGGCAGCCCCTGCCTGACTTTAGTGCAGATATTTACTTCTTCCAGGGAAGTTAAACCTCACCTCCACTCTGCACTTCTACACATTTACACCTTCTACAACTTTACACCCTCTAGATAATTAATTATCTTTAAGAAGAATAAACAAATTGTAAACTATTTTTAATTACATATTTTCCAACATCATATTAGCTTTCCTTTAAACAGCACAGCTTTAACAGGGATACAGACCTGTGAGACAGCAGGTGTGGATTTGTTAATCTTTCACATTATTATTGTGTTTTTTCATTGATTTTAAGGCAGATTCTGTGAGTTTCATACTCAGATCACCTAGCAGATTAACACACATGATTTTAAGTGTGATTTGAAAGCTCACAGTGTCTTTATCTGACTTCTCTGATTTTGCCTTTCTATGTAAGAGTGAAAGTGCAGAATGAAGAACTGATCCTGCTTCAAAATTCTGCTTCCCTCTTGTTATATTGCACTTAATGGGAAAATGTTTATAATTTCAGCATGTAATTTTCTGCTATTCTCAGACAGCTTTAGTGATAGAAGCAGTACTCAGGGTGCGTTTGAGAGATACACTTTCATCAGTAAAGAACAGTCTAGTGAAGTAATGTAGAAAGAAGAAGAACTGTAGAAAGATTAAGATTTTCGTATGCTATTGGAATGGAAATAGACCCTTGAGTAAAATATTTCAGGAAACGAATCCAGTAGGGTCCAATTTAAAGAGAAAGTCCACTTATATGGATAAGTACAGGTTTCTGACTTTTCCTCTCTTTCAGAATTTCCCCCTAAGTTATAAAATAAGAATAATTACTTCAAGCAATTTTTTCTGATCATTTATTCTACTAGGATTTTCTGGAGTACATTTTCAGATCATGGATTATAGGTGCATTTCTCATTATCACTAATGAGAATTTCAATGCATGAAATAATTTCACAGTGCTATTTTGTCTGATTTGTAATACACCTGTCAGTCTGCTTTCTCCTGCTATTTCATTAATATTTAAATATTAATATTTAAAGGTCAAACTTAGCTTTCAGTGCTATTAAAATATATTATTCTGTTTCATCTGACTTTAGGAGAACATTTCTGGGACAGTTCTCAGTAGACAGGGAAAAAGGCAAATCACCATACACTTTGCTGCCTTTTTAATCCAGGCTTTTTCTTCTCTTTCCAGCAGAGATTGAACAGTTTCCATCTCAGAGGGGGAGGAGAGAGGCTTGTAAAGGAATGAAGTGTAATTCACTGTGCAGTCAATGGTATGAGGTACCACTCTTCTTTGTGCCTGGAGAGCCTTGCAATAAAGCAGTTGCAGAACTGAAAGGCTTCATGGGATGTTTGTCCAGCAGAGTTTCTCAGAGCACATCTCAACAATATGGCAAATATTCTGCAATAAAAGGAAATGGTATGTTTTTAGTGCATTGGTGTGATAAATTGAGCAGCAGTGCTCCAAATTGAGCAGCACTTTTCACACAGATGTATAGACAGCTGAACTGTGTTTCAAATGTGGGATTTTGCATTTTGAGCAAAACTCAATTATCCCAGAAGCTCCTTATCTGTGCAAATATTTGTGGCATCAGAACTGAAGGTTATAGGGCCAGGTTTGCAAAGAATTATGAATACAGGGTGTGAAGTCCATATAACAATGTTCTTTGACTCAAGACCGTGCTAATGCTAATATTTTCATGTGACTCAATCCCCCTGAAAGAACCAAAGATATTACAAGGCATTCATTTACTTGTTCTGTTCCAGATGTTAGTCTGGTGCTGCTGAGAAGGTGGAAGAGGTCCTGCAAAGCATGGGATGAATATACATATATAATATTCACTGCATCAAAGCTGCTTCTCCTGTGAATTTCAGGGATTCTGCCATGAAAGGAAGGTAAATATTGAGCTGTACATAAGGAGTATGTGTAGATTGTTGCCTATTACCTCCACTTGCAGGAGTCCTTGCAATATTTGTTTCTGTGCACAAAAAAGGGTCTCAGAAAAAATCTTGTAGATGAGAAGTCTTCTTCAGCTCAGCCACTGCTCCAAGAGCAAGTGGGATATGTGGCAGCAGACAGCTTAAATGTAGCATATCTGTCCTATCATCACTGGATATTGATGCAGTTGGACTTGTGCTAAGGGACACCTGGGATCCAGCTTTTCCCACTGTCTTCTTTCACTGCACATGAAGGGATTATGCAGATTTAAACCCAAATTGTGTCCCCACAATGTGGACACAGTAGTGGTTTGGACTGAGCACAAGTCTGAGCAGATGTTGGTTATAAATAGACACACCTCTGGTGCTGGGAAGCTGTGCAGCTTGATGCATTTTATTGTCAAAGACTGTCATACAACAGGGAAACTATTTAGTCAAAATGTCAAATCTCTACCATGGACGTGAAGAGAACATAATTGTTCACTTCAGTGGAAAGAAGATCAGTCTCCAAGTGCCTAACAGTGAATAATCCTGAGCTGCTCTCCTAAACCTGCCCTTGCAGTACTTCACTAGCTGATTGCCACGCTGTATTTCTTTCCTACCATGGATCTACATATTGTGCCATGAGAGAATATATTGGTCTTCTAATGGAAAGAGATCACAGTCTCTGAGGCTTTGGACTTGCCCACTAATGCCTGGCTGTAAGGTGGAAAATTAAAGTAGACTCTATTTCTTTTGTCTGCAACTTTTTACCTAATCTGAACATGTTAGAATGTAACTTTCCTTATCTGCAACCCAAGTTTGTGATTACAGCTCTTGCTAGCAGACACAAAAGTAGAAATTGTAAATGCATATAGCTTTAATTGGAGAAATTATCTTCAGCTATATAGCTGATTATCCAAACCCTAATGTCATTCTTATCAGCCTAGAGCTACCTGCTTCTGAAGGTCTGATGTAAATTATAATTAATTTTGTGACTCTCCTCAGCTTAGTATCATTATTCAGTGTGTTTTTCTGACCTAGGCTGGTGCTGGATAATCAAATACCCTTGCTGTATTTCCAAACACCTCTTTTGAAACATGGAACAGCAATAAGAAAGTACAGTTGCAGGCACATTGAAGGAAATTATAAAAGTGAGATATTATAACAAGTAGCTATCTTTTATCACTTTTTGTGTATTATCAAATAATAAAAATATTTTAATAAGCTAAATAATTCTTCCTAAATTCAAAAGTTGATTAATTCCTCTGGGAGGGTGTGTATGGGAAGAAAACCAAACCCCTTCCTTTCTGCTGCCATAGAAACCAATCTTAACCAGAATGTTGTAAATAAAAATAGCCCCCTCTGGCTTCATATTTATGTTGAATATGCATTGCCTTTTAAATAGGTAAAAAGACAAATTTCTCAAGCAGATCGTCTGTTGATCCCCCCTTACATTTGTTTGTATTTGCAGAAACAAGCTGAAGAAGAGATTTTTGACTTAGACTCTAAGGAGTTTTCAGGGCAGCCTGAGCACCCCTACAGATTTTTCCTGTACAGTCAGAAGGCACAGGGCAAAGCAGAGTGCATCTCTCCCCTTGCTGTGCCTTCATCCTTCATCTGCCTGTCATGGACAGTGGGTTCTCATCATTTCAAGTATTTTTGGTAATAAATCAAACATTTTCTTAGAGTGGGGCAGCTGACAGAGCCACTTTCCTGCAGCTCAGTTCTGATATAAAAAGGAGTGACTCAGGCTCTCCACAGAAAGGAGCTAGTTGGTGCTTTGATTGATGAGTGTCCATCTGACAGCAGTATTTGCATTGTAAAGGACTATGTTTCATTGAAGTGCCACCAGTAAAATCCCCACAATGAAGGCACTGAAATGACAAATTAAATACTCCCTCTATTGGCATGGAAATTTTGGCACATATCAATTGCTTCATGTCAAAAAAAAAATAAAATTACCTCGTACATTTTTGCAAAAATCATGTAAACAGTTGCAAAGATTTTCAGTTCATTTTAGTGTTGAATCTACTTTTTAAACTGCAAACTTTTTTTTTAATGTCTGAAATTACCTTTTTATTCTCAGTGTGATTCTGTTCTACCTCTATATTTCTAGAGAAAATTTCAAAATATGCCAGGATTTTGGAGGCAAAACTCTGCAAACTACTAATGCATCTGTGAACTGAATTAGGAGCTGGTAGGATCTTTCCACATATTATGTCTGTATATCTGCTTTTGGTTCCCTGCAAAAATTGCACATTACAGATAGAAACTCCAGTGCTCTGTCCTTGACACTGGGGAGCTGGGGAGATGAGACTGGGCTGGACTGGGAGCACAACTGTGGGAAATGAAGATCCATCTGTTCTGCTCAGTGCAGCTGCATGTTTCCAGCCATTTCTTTGGTTTCTCCATCCAGGAAGAATATATATAATGCCAACAGAGGTTAAAAAGACTTTATGCCACTCACTCCTGCTGCTTCAGGAGGGACACCTGTCTGATTGCTTCAACTCTCCAGAATAAGTTGAAGTGCTTGTTTTAACATCTAAGGGTGAATCCGAAGACAAGGCTGGGTACAGCTCATTCTGGGCTGTGGGGACATATATATACACATTTTTTTGTGGGCCATGTGTGGTCCAGCTGCACAATTGTAATGAGGAGACCTGGCAAAAAGCACACTTAGGAAGGATCCTACACTGTTTTTTGTCTGCTATCAATCATTCAGCACTTCCAAAAGGATAAACAAGTAGGTGAAAGCAGCCAGATCACAGCCTAGTTAGTTCTAGGTATTTTGCCTATATAATGGAAGGCAGTCAGCCTCCCACAGGCTGGGTAATGACAGTGGCTTATTGTCAGTAGGTAAAAAAGACTGTGTCTCTTGCAAGAAATGTATAAATATATCCTGCAGTCACAGCAGGATGAAAGTAGGAACATTCTGTATGGAAATCTGCTGTTCATTTCTGTAGGGTCTGGGTCAGCCATCAAGGCTTTGTGAAGGACATGTGCTGAAGCTGGTTGCTCATGCTGCAAAAGAAAGAATTTCGTGATAGTCTTGTCTTTTTTGCATTGCTGGTTTCGTTCCAGATGTAGCAGCATTTCTTCTCTGACTGGGCTTTGTGTTCTCACTTTCAAATACATACTTCTACCTTAAAATACAGTGTAGATCAAAAAGTAACTATGTAATGATTGTCTCTTCCTTCTCAACCAGGCTGCACTCAGAGAGTGTATATATAATACTCACTGGCTAGCATGACAAGAGACACCTCAGAACGATTTTTCACTGTTAGCACAGTGCCTGTGAGGTTTGCTCAGCCAATACCACAAAGAAAAACACTCCTTTCCTTGTCTCTCTTTAGCACCAGGCCCATTTGCTAAGTCACAGCTGTGCAAACACACTGACAGCCAGGGTGTTACCTGGGGGAAACCTCCTGCCACCTCCACAGCCTCCCCCTCCATGGGAGGGTGGTACAGGAAAGAGCAAGGCAGTGTGAGCTCTAGATCTCTCTGCTTTTCTACCTAGCAAGACTGTTCTTTCACAGGAAGGCATGGTTCAGTTCAAGGAAGAATTAAATGCAGTCTCTGGGACTTTTCCAGGTGCTAATGGCTGGGGTGTGCCATAGGATGTGGATGCCAGCATTGGTGTTTCTCAGGGAGAAGCAAAGTCAGGGATGACTCAAAGGCAGAATTTGAGGAAGGTAAAGAAGTGTTATATCCATTTTATCTCTTTGGTAAATGTTTGTTTGACCCGTGGGTTGGGAGTGTTTCAGGGCTCAGTGATACCTTGTACATTCAGAGGTAACTTCAGGCAAACACAGGCAGACCCCCATGGTGCTGTGGGGTTGGCAGCTGCGTCCACAGAATGACTAACAAATTACTTTGGGGATGTAAGCTTGGCACAGGTAATTTAAATTTATTCCCATTTCAAAATGATGCTTGTCTATACTAACAGTCTACTTTTATTTGGAGCAATGAAGTTCATTAGGACAGTTGCTTAGGCTGCAAAATCAAGTATTTTGAGGCTGAAAATTGCCAGATTTATGCTTGTCCATGCAACATTATCTATATGTCCAGTGTCTTCAATTATAGCATCCTATTTTATTTCTCTATAGGGTACCTGCCTTATTCTGTGTTCAAGAAGTGAAAGGAATCAGGGCAACTGAACTGGCCTTGACTAATTGCCTTGTGCCCAGCTTTGTTCCTAATATTTCCTCTTTCACTTGTTTTATATTCAACTGCTCAGCCCCCTGTTGTTAGTCTGGTGACACCAGACTGCCCTTCCACCTGAAGACTTCAAGACCTTTCTAAATGATAACCTTTCCAAGCCTGCTGCAAATTAAACTCTTCATTTTACAAAGGCAGCTAGGTACAAAAAAATGAAATTATATACTTGGACCCACAGGCACCTAGACTCAACCTAGCAATATAACCTAGATTTGTGGGTTCCTGACCTTCCATTTTAAGATCAAATCTCTTGTCTTATGCCTAGTTACTGATTTTCATTACAAATGGGAATCAGAAATCTATGGTCCCTTTTAACTGATCTGCAGTAAACTGCTGACATTATATTTTATAAAATTTCAGGTAGAGTGTTTGAAACAAGTAGAAGTAATCAATTAGAACCAGATCTAGATTTGTCTATAAATTACTAAGTGACAAAATCTGAAAGTGAAATCTCTTGATATATCCGGCAATACTAGTGAGAGAGGAGGTTTACATGGAAATGATTTTTCTTTTCACAATAACACCTTGTGAAACTACAAGCTGGAACTTTAAACCACTATCTTCATCACAGTTCCATCTCTCTGCTTTCTTCTGCAGAGAATGCACTTCCCATAAATCCTTAAGAAGAAATTGTACTGTTAATCCCACTTACCAAATTTTGTGTGACTCTGTGGAGGTGAAACTGGGATTGTGACTGCATTCTACCCCAGCAGCCAGCACAGCTGGTTAGGGTGGGACTGGGAAGGGTTTAGATAATAGGAATGCCAGAAGAGCAGGAGGACATAGGTTGATAACTCTGTATGGGATTGTTCATGGTGACAGCCCAGGCTCTGTGCTAAGCCAGATAGATTTCTGCTTGAAAAGTTTAGTGTTTCATTAAAGGCATGAACTACTAAATTTTTGGCCCAGTTGAAAAGCTTTAAGGGTGAAAATAAAAACATATAATCCTCAAAAAGAAAATAATACAATTATATATTAAAAAAATCTGATAGCACCAAAAGGAAAGGTCTGGCTCTGAGGTGTTAAGACCTTGGATTGTGTTCTTTGCTCAAGAAAAGCTGGTGTTGTCTGAGGAGCAGAGAGAGAAGAGAACAATAGTAGAAGTTGTTCTGGTTCTGATGGAGGCTTGTTTACAGAGTGAAGGATATGTTTACATGTCAGTGTGGAATAAGGCTGCCAAAATTCCTGCCAAAGCATAACCAGCAAAAATAATCCTGCTTGTGTCTTTGGTATTTTCTAAGCCAATTTCTTTACTTAGCATGAAGTCTGCAAGGGGATATCCACTAACATGAAAACCTACTGTGTAATTTAAGAAATAATATTTGTCCTAATCCTTTTTTACTTCTCTCCCTCCCCCTTCCTGTCTCATCCCTGCTGCAGAATGCTGTAGTTCTACTGAATGCTGATGAGACCATACCAAGCCCAAGCCCAGCCACTCACTATTGACCAGCTAAGCTGGCACCATATCAGCATTTAATACTTCTGACAGGGAGGAGATTGATGGAGAAGGCTAGTCATGATATTGAATTTTCTGGGGAAAATGGAACTTTGTTTCCTTTTAGTTTGTTTTTTAATATATTTATTCAAGCCCTACCTGATTATATTCCCTCCTCACCATAGCAAAATCTTCCTGTGTTCAGTCTTCTCAATCTGTTTTCTGAAGGTGCACATGCAGTGAGAAGCCAAGGCCTTCTTTCAGCATGCAGTGAGAGAGATTTATTATTCATATTTCCTACTATTTCTGTCCACCTGCATGCTTTAGTTGAAGTGCTTCTTGATCCAAAAAAGTTTACAGATGAGACTAGAGGATTCAGAAAGGAAACCAAGCCAGAGAAATACCAGAATGGTAGGTGGCATTTTGTAATTCAATATTTGTGCTATTTGAGACATATATACACTACATTTAAGTAAGATCAATCAGTACAGAATTGCTGTTGAGATCATACTAAAGCTAAGAGGAAAAACAGAGAGGCAGTGGTTGCTGTGAAGCAGCAACTGAATACAAGTGTTTGCCTGTGGGTGAAGCAGCTCTTCAATGAAAAATATGGATGTATTAGAGGGAAAAAAAAGCTCTGAGAAACGAGTCCCAGGACTTAGAAGCTGTAAGTATAATCAATAACATGTAAGTGCTGGTATCTTTGAATTATGGAAGCTTTAAAATATATAAAATATGAGTTACAGTTTCTTTGTGCATTAACAAAGAGGCTGAACTCTCTTAGACACATTACTTTGGAAAGAGCAATGGCATCCATTTTTTCAGGTACTTCTGTCTAATAACAGTCCCTAGACAGTAGGAGCAGTCACACTACTGCACTGCAATATAAAGTATACTTCAAAACCATTTCCCTGACTGCAGCTGTCAAACACAGCATCAATGTGTCCTGCCTGGTGGCATACACACATTTCTTAAATTAAATAATAGACATCACACAATTTCGTTGAACTACCTCACTGAAAGGTGTGTAGACAATTAACCAAAATGGTAAATTCCATAATCCCAGAATGGTTGATGGTGGAAGGCAAGTCAGGGAGTAATTCAATCCTGCTGCCCTTCTGAAAGCAGAGGCAGCTAAAGCAGATTGGTCAGGATCCTGTCCAGTCAGGTTTGGAATAGCTGCAAGGATGGACACTTTACAGCCTCTCTGTAAGCCTGTTCCAGAGTATGAGAACCCTCTGAGTGAAAAAGATTCCTCTTATTTATAAATATATTTGTATTTCAGTTTGTGGCCATTACCTCTTGTCTGATCACTGTGCACTGCTGAAAAGAGTCTGAGTCCATTTTCCTTACTCTCCCATCAGGTATTATTATGCATTGCTGAGACCACCCTGAGCATTCCTTTCTCCAGCCTGAGCAGCCTCAGCTCTCTCAGCTTCATCTTGTATCTGAAAGCCCTTTTTAGTTCTTGTTGATTGGCTGGATCACCTTATCACAGATTCAGGGCATCACATGTGTGTCTGGAGAATCCTCAGCTGGACACAGGACTCCAGATGTGTCTCATCAGGGCTGAGTAGAAGGGAACCATAACAAGTATGCTCTGCCCAAAATATGAAGTATTGCAATCCAGCCTGTCAAATTAACCCAAAATGTAATCCCCTGGTCTGGAAGTACAGGAGTGTGGCTTGTATCATTCCATGCTATTCCTTACTGGTGACTCTGCAGCTGTAAGCATCTCTGAGCTTAGTAGCACATTTCATTATCAGAAATGTAGTTTTAGAATGAAATCCAAATAATTTATTACAGAAAGTTCACATTAGAGCAGATCTGTGTGTGCTGTTTAATGGTGGTGTGCTGCACTGGTCTGTTCAAGGCCAGTTTGAATTATTCTGAATCAATTCTTATCAGAATGAGATGAGAGTATCCACTCTATTCCTAGGTTTTATGATAATTTGTGTAGAGTCCCTCTACATTAGAGAAAAAAGAGATAGCTGCTTAAGCAACCTGAATTTCTACCTGAGAGGCAAACACTATAAACCAGATCATCTGTATCTGTTTATATTTTCCTATTTCTCTGGTTTTTCCCAGGTTTTCCCTTTTCAAGGAAAGCTTAAATGGTGTGCATGACACTGTGGTGCACAATGCTTCAGCTGCTGCTGAATCAAAGCTACATTTAGCTCTGGCTGAGGCTTATGAAAAACAGTGTTTACCTTGATCTTTATGCACTACTCACTCTCTGTGGCTGTGGCTGTTTTGCTTCCTGACAGATTTCTTGCTAGTCGTGTGAGAAATCTATGGCAAATGATTTGCAGGGCTTTCCTTCTAGGTCAGCAGTTTGCAAACACTCTTTCAAAAGTCAATTAAAATGTTCCATTTTCTCATTGGCATGAGGATAGTAAATGGAAGAATTTCAAGGCTTAATATGTCTCCCTCTCAGAAACACGTTAGCTTGCACAGTTGTGAGCAGAGGCACTTTATCAGAGATTAGTTTGTTCAGATTTCCTCCTGAAAATTGTTAACATGGATTCGATTACTGTTGTGGGGAAGGAAGCTGGAAAATAAAGGCAATTGCTGGCTATTTGCTGAAGGAATCAGTTAAAGTAATAGTATCAGTTAAGGGGAGTTGGTGCTGCTTTGGAAGTTCCTATTTGCTTAATTGCAGTCTTTTCCAATGTATCATCAGGTAAAAATAGAATTCCAATATGTCCTGCACTTCAAGTTGCTTGTGTCTTGTACAGTGTCTTATCTGTATTGTCTACAAGGGAGATACAAAACGGGAGAGGAGTGTCTGTGCCTCTCTTCTGGCAGACAAATATTGCTCTGCTGGACAGTTCCTCACCTTGGAGGGGAAATGCTCCCTCTCTCCTCCCTGTCCCACAGTGCCAGTGGGGCACCATTGCAATGCTGCGATGGCCCCAATGAGGGGAGAGAATGATACATCTGACTCCATTGATATCAGAAGGCAAATCAATTACTTTATTATACTGTATTACTCTATGCATCTAAAACTGAATCTGCCAAGCACTCAACCCTGCACATAACACTCACACTGCCCAGAATCTTGTGACTGTCAGCCAGCAGTCCTGACACAAACACACACTTGGCCCTGATAGGCCAAGGGAACAAACACCATCACTTTGGGTAAGCAACCTCCATATTGCATTCTGCTTGGGCACAACACAGGCACAGTAAATGATAAGAATTGTGTTTTCTTTCTCTGAGGTTCAGAGAATGTGAATCCCAGAAATATTCTTGGGAAGAAGTGTGCCTTGCTTTTCTCTGTGAAGAGAAATGTGAGGCTGCCAGGGACACGTTTCAGCTTGCAGCCACCCTGTGTCCCTGGCAGCCTCTAGAGCTGAACTGCACATGTTTTCATCCACGCACAGCATTGCTGTCAGAGCCATGGCTTCACCCAACAGTAGTTATTGTCCTGTACAGCTCTGTGCAGTTTTATTGCTCTGTACAGCTAATTCAGGCTCAGTTAGTCATGCTGCCCTTTGGTGCACAAACTGTGCTGCTGCTGAAGAAAAGTTTTCATTGAATACAAAAAAAAAGAAGCAACTTGCTGCTTTTGTCTGCCCCTCACTGCAAAGTATGGGACTGCCTCCTGCTTAGACCAGCTCTTTTCACCCAGATATCAGTGATTTTCATACAGCCTTCCTCAGTCTTGCTACATTTCACCTCAGGTTGATTATGTTCAGCCTTCCATGGGTATCCCCTGGATTGTTTTCTTCATCAGAGGAATTGTCAAGCTCATCACTTCTTGCTGCTCTGTCTGAACTTTATAATTAGCTGTGCCCTAAGGGCTTGTGGGCCTGAGGAGCTCTGCATTGACCAAAGTGGGTTTGCTTGATAGGCTAAGTGCAAATTTTCTGAGTCTTTCCTGGTACCTACCCAACCTAGCTTATCTTTGCATTGAGCTCCCTCATCTATAATTAACACATGTCAGAGAGGAATCTCTGCTATGAAATTTTCTTATGAGGGTAAGTTCCTCCCTGAAAATATTTATCAAGTTCTGCTCACCTTGACCATAGTAGTGAATTCCTTTGTTCAATAATTCACAGTCCTGTGAAGGACTCAAAAGTTCAAATATCATTTTAATCACAGATTGGGTGGGATATGCCATAGGCTTTGTACTTTGAGTCTGTCTTCAGAAGAATTAAAGCATTTTTTTCATGGATATGTTTTGATTTTAATTACTCGAAGAAGGTAAGTCAATATTGCCTCAGAATTACTTCTAAATATGTGAAATTTTAGTGCAGGGATATTAATAACCTGACTTTTCCCACTGTGCTTAGTCTCTGCAGCTTTCATTAACTTCAGAGAGACTTGCAGTCACCTGTACTTTCAGCCATAATTTTTCAAGCTTTCTTGACTCATCAGTGACAGAGATGGGAGAATGAGTCATGTTTTTTCATTAATGACTGCTGATTTTGAATATATCAAGGCTTTAATTTCCAGAAATCTCACAATCTCCCTTTTCTTTTGCCTGTCTTCCTCCCAGCCTCTCACCTAAACAATATGGTCAAAGATCTTGTTTTCAAAAGTCAGGCTTCTATATTTCCAGGCTTCAGATTAAAACTGAAAATGCAAAGTTCTGAAAAGCACCTGTCACTCACAAAGGTTCTGGCAATGACCCCTTTCATTAAATTTCATCTCCAGTGTTCCTCAGAATTCACTCTGCCAGGTCTGTGAAGCTGAGTTCAGTGTTTTCATCCCATCCTGCTAAATTGAGAAGAATATTTCTATTGATTCTGAAAGCAGGAGGATTAAGCTCTAGTGCCTGCTTTGCTCCATTGTGCCAGGGAGTGCCTTATAACCAATTTATAGCATATGCAGCTGTGGTTTTCTGAGTGAAGATCCAATATCTAACTGTTTACATCAGGGGTGACTTTCTGACACAGAGGGTTATTTTATTTTGTTATAAGTGATGCAGTCTTTATGGAAATTAAAATTAATATTTTTTTTCAATATGTGCTGCAGGTGCCTCAGCAAAAGCTAATCAGTTTAAGAGCATCTCTCTGACTCACCTGAGCTGGGTGCAGCTGAAGACACCTGCTTTTGGACAGAGATAGAGCTATAAGGTCATCTGGGTGATCCTCTTTTTCAGTAGCCTGTGCTTGGAGAGCTTGTGCTTACAGTTTTCAATATTTTTCCTATTGAAATAGTGTGATATTTGAAGAGCTGGTCTCAAACCAATAGGATTAGGAGCAGTGCTTGCTCTTGTGTCTTTTCTATTAGACTGAGACTTCTCACTGTGCTGTTTCTCCATTCTGAGTTTCTACAGACCAAATAATTGAATAGGCAAGAAATTAGTCACTCTAATGGTTATTTTTTGAAGGTTGTGAAAAAGGACCTTTTCTCAGTTTGATTATACATAGCAGTATATATTTTATCCAAACAAAAATTTAGCTACAATAATTCCTTGAGGCGAAGGTGAAATCAGACTAAATCCACTTAAACACATAAAACATAAACATAAACAGTAACACCAAAAGATGTTACTCTGTTTGCAAATATTTGGGAAAAAGAGATCTACAAGTGTGAGTCAGCAGATGTTAATCTCTGTCTTGGCCATGGATTGTCCATCCCTGGTAGAGAGGACTTGGAAGGTGCTGTTTCATCCCTGTTCCTTATGTGTGTTCTCCCTAGTGCCATAGGTATAAAATCCTGGGGAGCTGATGGTCCAGGCCATGGCAATGGGGTTTGGTGGACAGAACACTGGGCTGGAGGCCTGGGCACCATTTCCTTGTAGCCAAAAGGAACATTCCTCTGCTTCTTGGAAAATGAGGCTATGTGAGGCATGCAGCCTTAAAAATGTAAATGTACAAGTCCCTCAGCTCAGCACTTGTAATATTCTATGTCCAAGCAAGGGCTGTCAATTTTCCTTGGCTTGGCACGGGGCTGCTGCATCACTGTTTTCCTCAAACATGTGCCTTTGGAGGCTCCCTCCTGCCAGGTGCGTTCCTGTGCACATAATGCATGGAAACACAGAGATCCCAGGGCTCCTCCTTGCTCCTGGGTGTGGCTTGGCCTGCCAGCCTGGTGAATATCAGTGCAAATGAACACTGCTGGCTTTACACAGCCTCCCACATGCCAGGGCATGCAGGTGCTGAGGATGCAAAGACCTGGAGGGGGCTGCACCTGCAGGCTCATTGCACCTGCATCATGAGAAGATGTTACCCTTTGTTGAAAGCTGTGCTTGAGAAACAACTGATTAACACCTAAAGACATGGGGTAAAATGGCAGAGATTGGTGCTTTGCTGTGCTGTAAACTCTCTTTGGGAAAGACAGATTTATCTCGGTTTTGAAATGTTTAGTTCTTCGTTTCTCTTTTTTACATTACGTGAGGAGGAGAAAATGGGAAAATGATCAGAAAAGTTGCCTGAATATATTTTAATAATAATTTTAACATAAAAAGGGAAAAGTCATAATTTTGTTCAAGTAGTTCATCTCCATTCAGACAATACAGAGGTTATTGCAGAGCTCATGCCTTTGATTTCTTACTTTACTTTGGTTTGTGTACCAACCAATTCTTGTTAAATATTTATGGACAAGATTAAAGACTTTATAAAACTTAGCAGCTGGCAGCTGTCCTCGCCTAAAGGATAATGCAGAGTTTTCATTTTAATTGGATAACTGTGTGACTGAAATATGCAAACCCCAAGGGGAACATGAGAATTGAAATATGTAAAGTATTTTTTTAAAGAAAATGCTCTTTTACATTCTGTACTTTCTTTTTCTCTTGGTAGCTTTTATCTGAAGGTGAAGTTGCGATTTCTTTTCTGCTTCTTCCTTTTTAAACTTTTATTTTGAATTGCTTGGTTTTGGTTGTTTTTCCCACTGAAGTTGAACTTTTTTGATGGGGTTCCTTCTGTTTGTTACAGGCCAGGCATGGATTAATATGCCTTGTATTCTTTCTTTTGAATTTTTTTCTTCTTTCCCTACACTATTTCCCTTTTTTCTGTTCTGAATTAACTACTTTTATATTAGTGGGAATTTTTGTGTTCCACCCCTTGAAGATTATCTATCAACACAACCCTACAGGCCAAGGTCTTCCACATTAGCTGCCTATGCACACACACTCTCCTTGTGCTTGTCAATATTTCACATACACCTTGCAGCCCAGCTAAAAGAGAGGGCAGCTGTAGCTGAGCAAAAACTGAGGATTGTATTTTAACCCTTTTTCCCTCTGGACCTATTGTTTCTGCCTTCCTAAAACTGTTTTCTTCAGGGTCTTAAGCTGTCCTGTGGCTGCTGAAGTCAATAAGGCAGTGTTTGTCTCTGCATGAATGCCATCTGCAGAGTGTGGCAATAAAACAGCAACAGTTTCTTTCTTTATCCCTTCATTATTTCTCAAAGATTGTGGAGAATGGCCTCACAACACCAACAATCACTCTCTCAACAGCCTCAGTGGGTGTTGTCAGGGCCCATCAATTTCTAGAGGTCACATTCCTGTAGTAGTTCAGTTTCCAGCTCTTCCTTCTCTAATGATGGGGCTGTGTTTGCATCAACGTGGAATTTTGTTCCTAAAGTCTGGGTCCCAACATTGCTGGCCCAACAGTTCAGCTCAGCTTTGCCATTGAGATGTGCTGGCTTTAAAATTACTGCTCATCACTTCTTCCAGGACATTGTGACCTAAGCTAAACCAGACATCTGCTGTCCTCCTTGAAGGCGTGGGGGAAGCCAGACACTTCCTTGCAGAGCTGGTGCAGAAAAGAGCACACAAGACAGAGAAAGAAACGTAAAGGGTCTGTGGAGTGTCACTTGCATGATTTTACTCAGGACTGTGACTTGGATTTGCATTGCTCAATTGGAAATTAGGCAGGACTGTGGAACCGAAGACTTTCTTCAGATGTGTCTTAAAATGACTCACCAAAGTTGATAGCTGAAGTCCTTATCAGAGAATAAACCCCCAGATTTGCTTTGTAAATAATGACTTGCCATGTCCCTATGAACCCTGGTTTTTTTTTACTTCCAGTATTACTTCTCTTTCCCTCTTGGTACTTTGAAGCATTGACAGTTTAGATTTGACACATAAATGTCTCATTAACGTGACCTGCACAAAGCAGGAGTCTTTGGGGCTGCACTGGAGCAGTTGTATCTTTGTGCATTTTTTATGTGTTTTTTTTGCCTTCCAGCAACAAGAAAGGATAAGGAGTTTTTGAATTTTATTTAAGGATGTAATTATTTCCCATGCTTGTTTCCTAAAATGACATGGTTGCCTTGCATTTGTTAAGAAATAAGTACTGATAAGAATATTATCATGAAGAAACATCTAATTAAAATACCTTTTTTTTAATTTGTTCCTTCATCTCTTTGTAACAGATAACAAGAATCAACATATGATATTATACTAATTATGATTTATTTTAATAAATTACATAAAAATTGTATAAAATCCCTTTAGTTCAATTTGTATTCTTTGAATACATAGGGGACTCTTAGAAGGGGCAAACAAGTTTAGCTGATATTTTTGAAATGAAAAAACCCTTTTAAATACTTTTATCCAGTACTGTATTATCAGTGTATCTTTTTCCTCTTAAATGTTGGGATAACATTTGTAATGCCAAAATTCTTATTTGGATTTGAGGCTCTTCAAAAGCTGTAAAAACAGCTCAGCCAGGGTTTGCAGAGAACAGATCAGAGTGGTCAGAGTGCACCGGGGAGCACTTACCTGCCTTTTGTGCTTCTGGAGGAACACTGACCTCTGGGTTTAGAGGCACACTAAGAAGGGATTATGTCCTTCCCTTCTGCAGAAGAACGTTAAAACTTTTAAGTGTGGTGCTTAAGTCCCCTCTCTGTCATCCTGTCTGGTATGTGGGCCAGTAATTTCTACTTTCACCCATCTTTGTTTTAACTGGGATCAAATTCCACTCTGTGTGGAGATTCAGGCACAGAATCTTCTGGGTTAACTCTTGTAAGGATTTAATATCAGCCTTTTCAAATAGGGACTGTTGGCATATACATTAAATGGACATTATACATGCAGATTAGATGCAATTGTACATGTCTTGTACACTTTATATAAACTCTGTGATGGCATCTCTAATATCTCATTTTTTAAAAAAGGACTGTCATCATCATTTTCTCATCTTTTTTCTGCCACCCAAGTGTTGCTGAGATGCATCCTCACCCCAGTTTTCTTCTTTTCTAATGGAATTTCTGTAGCTGAACAAATATATTGAAAGAAAAAGAAGGTAGGTTATACCCCCAATTTCTTATTCTCATAATCACATTAGTGTTACAAGTAATGTCACCCAGCAAGAGTCCCATTCTTACTCTGCTAATTCACTTTCTGTGTCAGGTTTGTGAGGAAGATAAGGGAGTTATGTCTACTGAAGTGAGTTTTCTATTAACTCTTCTGCCTGGTGCTTTGGATATATAATATTTGGCAGCTTTACTGCTATCTCTTTTCATATGATAAAAAATGTTTGTTGTATGTAGCTTCTGCAATCTCTTACATACTGGACATCTAATCTAGATGTGACAAAGTGATGAGAAAAGGATATCAGAAGTAATATCGTGAAGCCCTTATGATGTTCCATTCTGGTTTTGTTCTGTTTGTCAGAGTTCTTGGGTTGCCCCTCTGTGTGAGAATGCAGGAATAGAGGGCAGAATCCTTTCTATTGCATTTTGGGAGACTTTCACTGGGGTGCATGGACTAGAGAAGTGTGCATCTCAAGAATATCTAGGCTTGGTTTTGGATCATGCTTGTGACATCACCACCCCCAACCACCTCTTTTTTTTTTAAACTATTTTCTTTTGGAAGTTTTAAACAGAAAAAAAAAAGTAAAGAAAATGTTGAAAAACACTGCTAAAAAGTGTTTGGTGATTTTTTTTACCCTCAGTTGTGTCTAGTTTAGTCTTCACAATTCACATAAAGAGGAGGAACTCTGCAAGACCAAGAGAAGCAGGGAAAAGCAGAATATTTGGTTTCTTGGCAATGTTATAAAAACCGATTGGCTCTGCATAAGCCTTACATGAATTAAAAAGGAGATTTAGTGTTTACTTTGTTGCTGCAAGCAAAATCTCTGTATTACTTTGACTCACATGAGTTACACAAAGGACTGTAATACACTGGTGAGCTGAAAATTGTAGCTGAGGGCTCCATGGAGGAATCTGCTTTGCTTGAGGATGCTTGAGAAAGGTGTATTATAAAGGTCTCTGAGGTACAGAGTGGTAACTCACAGTGAAAGGGATTTGTGGGTGCCTTGCAGCACGTAGAGCTGATTAACTGCAATTGCTCTTGACCCAGCCTCTGGTTCAGCCCCTGAAGGACATCAGTTTTATCCTGAGGGACATCTTTGTTCCAGTCCTGTTCTCAAGACTCATTAACCCAGCCGCTTGCAGGACTTGGTGCCAGCTTGTCAAGATCTAACAATAGATCATCTTCTGCCCTGCCACTGCCTTCCAGCTGCCATCTGTATCTGCACTTCCCATCTTGGCTGCACCCCACCTTTGCAAACTGGCCTGTGGTTTCAGACACTGAGCAATATTCAAACCAGGAAAGAATCCCTGATACACAGCTTTCCCCCCTGCTTTCACCAGTTCCTTTCTTCAAGGTGAGAACAGAAAGCTTTTAAGAGATGAGCTGTCTGCATGTGAATTGTCATCTCTGAGGACAGCTCTCTGCAGTTCAGCAGGAATTGGGAATTCTGTGAGAAAAACAGATCCAGGGCTGTTGCAAGCAGCTCTGGTTTTGAGCTGTGCAGTGGAATGTACTTGGAGAAGAGAAATTCCAGCACTGCATGGATGGTTTACATGCAACAGGGAATGACAGCATCCCCTCACTCAGGGAATCAAGGAAGGGAGATGTGACCAAAGGAGAAATAATGAAATATTAGGGAGATTTCTCATAAAAGAAAAGAGAAAGGAAAGAAAAATGGGAAACAAAAACCAAACCAAAACAAAACAACCCCAAAAACCAAACCAAAACAAACAAAAAACCCACCAAAAAACAACCCCAAAAAACCCAAAGTGGAGGGATAAGAATTCCAGAGTTGGCAGAAATATAACAAAGCCTCATAAGAAAATGCAGAATAGGGAGACAAAAGTGGATCAGTGATACTGAAAAGCCCCCACATCTTGGGGAGCCTGTTTTTCTGCCATACAGCCTTCAGCCTACAAGAAAGCTCCCTACTGCTGAAAGGAGAGGCATTGGAGCTTACACGACCCTCAGCAAGATTTCAATGGAATTGATATTAAGTGGGTCAAAGGAAAAAAAAGAAGATGGATTTGCTTTTGTCATTAAAATTTTTATAAATGTACTTTAGTTTTCTCTCAACTCTCAGCTTTTGCTTTTTTTCATTTTTACATTTAGGATTTAATTATCAGGCAAATTTAGCATATTTCTTTTTTTCTGATCACTCGGATGGAAAAGCAGGACCTACTTTTTGACTTTCAAGCCTTCACAGTGAATCTTCCTCAGGGCTCAAGGAAACTTGAAAAAGTGATTACTTTTCTCTTCTCACCCTACTTCCCCTACCCTGAAATTTCAGTAGGCTTTTGTCACTGTACATTCAGATTGAAAATGAAAAAAGCAATTAGAAGAAATACAGCATATTCCCTTGGGTCCCCACAACCCTATTTATCTGCAGCCTTTGGCCTTAATAGCAGAAGCCCAATATCTGCTTTCTGCCACAGCTTCCAAGGATGTTTATGCATAATAGCACTGGCATGGGGAAACTTCTGAGATGAGGAGGGAACTATGACTAAAGACCCTCCTAAGGCATTCCCTTGAAAAGCAAGCTCAAGATGAAGTATCTGGTTGCTCACAGCTGGAATAGCTACACTTAAACTGCATAGCATGAATTTAATGAAACTTTTTTTTTTTTTTGTCAGAATACATGGCTGTAGGACAGCTCAATTTTTGTTACTCCCAAGTGATGTTTTATGAGTGTCTCATATTTCGTAAGTGGGCCGTAGCAAGTGTTCCAAGTGCTTTGAAGATTGAAAGGAACACACACTGTTAGTATCAAAGGCAATATCAGCAAAAATAAACACAAGCAAACAGAAGAATACATCCATTTTGGACTTTGCTCTACTGGACAGTTGTTTTACATCAGGGAATTTTTTTGTCCTGAAGGCTGAAGTAAAACAAAAGAGTAAGTAGCAGATTGATGATGAGGCATTCCTTCTATGGACAGTAAAAGGCAGAAGCAGAAAACCAGAACATGGAGTTAGAAGTGTCTTTATCATCCCCCAAAGGGTCTGTGGGGAAGAGTGTGGGATTTAGAGAACATTGTTTTTATCTGTTATCTCTCTCTTGCTGGGAGCCATATGCCCAGTTCATGAATATTTCCAATTGTATTTCTCAGGTGTGCAATCCAGTGGGAGTACAGAGACTGAGAATGTGCTTCACTTTTCCTCCCTATCCTTGTCTGATAGGATTAAGCAGAGGCTGGTGAAATTTACTTTTCCCTCTTTTATGTCTCCTGGAGAAGGCAAGGTCTGAGGAAGGCCACAGGCCACAGTTTAGCTGAGCTGTGGGGGCCTTATTCCCTGTTTTAATCTTTTGGATCCACCTAGGGTTAGATAATTATCTGGCATAACCAAAGCAGGGCTCAGGCAGTCCAGATGGAAGTTGGCTTATAGGAATGTAAACTCTCTAAATACTCCACTGGCCATTAGGTATCTTCTTCAAAGAAAGCAGCTTTCTGTAGAAGTATCTTTGCCAGATGCTTGTCTCCTAGTAGGATTCATCCCTCTTCTTATTACTTGCTGGTGGCAGACTGAAAATGCTTACTATAGATTAGGCATTTCACTGATAACTTTGAAGTCTGCAAGGTAAAATTCATCTTCCTTCATCATCCTTTCCAGATGAGGAAATTAAATTTTCTTCCTAATGATGCCTTGCTTTCTAATTTCTCCCCCTGGCAGTCCAGACTCCCAGTCAAGAGACAGACCAGTTCTATGTGGATGTGGAAGAGATTCCCTGCCCCAGAAAGAGGAACAAAATAATTGCAAGGTGGAGAAAGCACCTTAAAATCTTAATCTGTGGACTGGAATGCTAAAAGAGTTCTGAAAAGATCTGTCATGATTTGTTTATAAGAGAGCCTGGCTGAATTTCTATTTTGTGGCAGCTTGTCTGTTCACTCTCACCAGGTGATTTTTCATGCACAATCTATCATCCTAACCAAGGGTCCAAGGTGGTCTGGTACAGCCTTGAAGGTTTTCCTGCTGGACAGATTTGCTCTTGGCAGCTGCACTGGCTGTATCAAAGTTGTTTGGGTAGGTGTGTGTGTGATGTGTGCTGAGGTACTTTGCAAATCTCCAGGGGGAGCACTGTCGCAGACATCTTTTATGGAAAATCTTTTCCTTAGGATTTTTCCTCCTGAGAAGCTGAGAGGGCTCAGGAACAAAATGTAAACAATGGTTATCTGCTGCTGTGGAATGCAACAGGTGGATCTGTGATTGGTCTCATGTGGTTGTTTCTAATTAATGGCCAATCACAGTCACCTGGCTTGGACTCTCTGTCCAAGACAGAGGCTTTTGTTATCATTCTATGCTATTCTATTCTCAGCTAGCCTTCTGATGAAATCCTTTCTTCTATTCTTTTTGTATAGTTTTAATGTAATATATATATAATAAAATAATAAATCAAGCCTTCTGAAACATGGAGTCAGATCCTCATCTCTTCCCTCATCCTAAGATCCCTGTGAACACTGTCACAGAGCGCTGTTTGTGTGATTTTATGGGATTTATCAGCAGACCATGTATAACCCTGGCAGCACTGTGGCTTGGGCACATGCCCTCACTGCTCCTCTTCCTCCCCAGCTGGACTGCCTGCCTGCCTGCCTGCAGGGCTTGGTCCCAGCCTGAAAGAGTTAGCAGGGCTGTTGAACTGACATTTATCCTCCCCCCAGGCAGTCAGGGAAGAGGCAGGGATGAGGTTATAGATTTTGTTTGCTGCTGGAGCCCTGGCAGCTTGGCAGGAGATGAGGTCGGTATCAGGATCAGAGAGCTGTAAAGCACCTGTCAGGAGGAAGAGCTAGGAGAGGGATTATGACTGTGATGAAGTGAGGATTATAACACTACCTGTTATTTGTGACTGTGCCTAATGACAGGATGCAGCTCTGTGAAGGCTAAAAAGAAAATATATAGCCAGGAATGTGTGCTGGGGTGTAGATCCTCACATTCTCTCGCCAAAATCATTGCATGGGGGTGTCAGAAGACGTGATTTTAACCCAGCAGAGAGGCAAAGTTGCAGCTGGGTGATTCCCTTCCTCTTTGAGCATCATATTTTTTGTTTTGCTGCAACAAATAAAGCAGAAGGCTGGAGCTAATGAGAGGCTACTGGAAAGCAGCATGCGAATAATGTAAATGTCTTAGCATGATAAGATGATGTATTTTCATTAGGTTGGAGCAGCATTGACAGGGCAGCTGAAGGGCCCTTTGGCAATATGAAGGCTAATTACTTGCCATGAAGAAACGAAAACTTGTCAAGTGGGAGCTCTGTCATTGCTCAGTTCAATAAATCAAGGCAATAAATCATGCTCAACAAAGTCCTTGTGCCATTTTAGGATATCTGAAATGTGTGTGGGAGTGGAGAAACCAAACACTGAAACAAAGTGTCATCTCAAAAAGGAGCTGATTTTATACAGTTTATGAAAAAATGATAACCACACTTGGATTTTATTGGGACTTTTTGAGCGATGCATATGCAGTGATTGAGGTGGAGAATGGTGGAGAGGGTGCATCTGTAGATTAATGAAAAGGAAAAATAGACATACATTGAAAGAGGTTTATGGTTTTCTTAGGTGCTCAGGATAAGAACTTTAAACCTGCTCCTTGATTCTTGTTCCTCACTGTGTACCCTCCAGATTAGCTGGTCAGAAGTCCTTCCAGAGGCACAAATAGCACCTCTGGGCAAACTGGTGGCCAGGTGGCAGTGGTGCCTCTGTTTCCTGGTTGCCTTCTGGACCAGGGGATCACAGATATATCACAGATATATCACAGAGATGAGCACTGCTGTTCCAGCTCTGCTGCTGACCCTCCCCACCTGGGTAACACTGCTGCTCTTCTGCTGCAGCCTTTGGTAAAATGAGGGAAATAACACAAGCCCAATTTCTAAACTTACCTGAAAACTAAATTTTAAGATACTTCATAAAAATTAGTAGCTAAACCTTCTTTATTGTTGTTTTTATTGTAAAAGAGGTTATTAAACCAGGACACCTAAATAAGCTTCACTAGTGTCACAGAGCTGGATTAGATTCAGACTGGAAGAGGTTTCTGTTACTGCTCTGGGCTTGTTCCACGGTCTGATTTGCAATTGCAAATGTCCTCTGGGGAGAGTTGTAGTCCTTTTTGATCCCTCTGAGGTGGTCAGCTTCTGCTGTGTCTGCCTGTTAGTTTCTAATTGAAACAAACAATTTAGGAGTTCAAAGAGGAATGTTACTCTTGCTTGGTTTTAGCTTTTATTTTTATATTTGTTCTGAAAAAAATACTGTATTGGGTATTGTTTTCCCTGTCAGTGATCACAACAATTTAATTTCCTCACAAATTATGAGTATAATTAGTATGTGGCACTCTTCTACTTCTGTGGTAATTTATTTGCTTAAAAAATTTGTTACAGCTGGAGATGAGAGGATCTGGAATTAAAAGTATGTAAAAGCTGTGGCTGTCAAGAATAGTTTAAATTCAAGAAAAGTTTCTTTCTCATATTCCACTGAGTTTAAAATGTTATAAATATTATCTCTTTTCCTACTGAAAATGAAGTGACTTTGGAGATTCCCATTCTATTTTTTAAGGGGTGTGTGATAGCTGACAAATAAGATCTTTGTGGAATTGTGTTGGGAAATGCCCACAGCTGTCCAATCTCACACAATTCTTTCCTCCTTCCTGGGTACAGGGGCGCAGAGAATAAGCTGGAGAAGAGGAATGTTGGTGACAGCAACTGTCATACAACTGGAAAGCAGGATCCTATGGAAAGGGGATCTGCATGGAGCAGAACAAACATCCAGAGAGCTCATACATAAGGAAATACCCAACATACTGATAATGACCTGAAGGTAGCACCAGAAAAATCTATATCATGAGTATTAGCTGAAATTTCTGAGATAAGACTGTTCATCCCTTTTGGTTTCTGAAACAAAAGGCTGAAGTGTTGTAACTAAATGCGATGTTAGAAATTCTGCATTGAGGTTATTTTGCCAAGACTAATAAAACATGGCTGGAAGATGCATCCAGTTGGTCAACTTTCAGTATTTGGAATAACAAGGTTTCTGCTGCTGAGAGAAAAACATAAAGGTGTTTTTGTAACCAGCACTACAGAACTGCAACAAGAAGTATTAGGTCTAATTTAGCCCTTCTGTAAAACCAGGAAGAATGACAAATGTTTTTGTGGAGATGTGTTTAGTCTATTGTGATACAACTGCAGTTGTGGAACAGGAAAAAAATCCTTGTGAAATTCCCTTATCTTTACTGGGCAGCTCATTAAAATCTCATTAATGGAATAGTTCAAGTTTTGTCAAGTTCCTTGAGGCAATTCTTTTTATGGAGATAGCAATTCTTTTGCTAGCAACTGAAAGGTGAATTACCCTTGGGCAAAGCATGGAAATACCCTAAGATATTTTCACAGTGAAAAATTTTTATTAGTGGTGAGGTTTCATTCTTCTTTGCTCCTTTTCTTAAAATTGAATTGTGGGTAAGGAATTTTAAAAGCATTGGCATATATCACATTACAGAGAGTCCATCAGCAGTTCTATGATAAACTTCCATTTTTAGGTTGGGTTGTATAAAATCTCATTTTGGGCTAATAGTCAGCAGTGAAATAAGTTGGAAACCATGCTGCAGAAGAGCTGTGGCATATTTATCTCATATTTCAACATCACTTCTCAGAAACTGAAGTCCTGTATTTAGGTCATCAGTAAGGTCTGAGTGTAAGCCTTTTATAACCAAAAATGACAGTTGCCAGCATAGGGAACAAAAGCCTGATGGGCTGGGGCTAGAAAAAGAGGACTTGCAGGATCCCATTTTCAGAGTATTTAAGTTCCTGACTCAGCTGTAAACCATGGGAGGCAGCCATGTAAATACCAGCAGAGTAGTGAGTTTCAGGTATGGCAAAGCCTGTGCTAATTCGGATATCCTTGTACAAATCCCAGTGCCTGCAGGAGGTTCAGGAATGCTGAGTTAAACACAGTAAAAGGGGACCAGCTTCAAATGCTGCCTGACCTAGATGGACACAGAATTTGGTGTCTTCCAGTCTTGGACTCAGACCTAAAAAAGGATCTGGGGAAGGGTTTCATAAAGCTGCTGAGCCAATGTCTTAGCTCAAAATGTGTCTTCTGAACAGCATTTATGCTTAGGGAGGTGCACTGGCTTTCTGTGGGATAAGGCCAGTGTCAGAGCAGGGTGTGTGAGAAGCTAAAATACAGGAGGAGATGGTGAAGCTGGGTTTCAACTCTGAGACAGGAATGCTGCAGTCTGGATTTATTCATGGGAGCCAGTGCAGACACAATGCTGAGTGGTAACCACATGTCCTCTGAACACAGAGAGACATAGCTCTTCCAGGATTTTCCTGGGAATTATCTCTCTTTCTGTAACCACTGTTTATAGATATATACACTCTCCAGAATGTGCTATTCATAGTTCACCAATAATGTGAGAGCTTTTTACTTTGAGACCAATTAAGTCTCACCTTAGTGAGTCACATTATCAAAGGACCTGATACTTTCATTAAACTGGCTTTTGCCTTCTAATCCACCTGGTGTCTCTCATTCCATCCCTGACTTACCAGCTACAGTGCTGCACTGTGTTTTGTACCACATTACTGTGTGACCTGACTTTCCTGCCAAGGAAGAAGAGAGGGCAGGAGCCCTATAACCTCCTGCACCAGCTGTACCCACCAGGAAATGTGGCTCAGCAGATCTCCCTTTGCATGCAGAGGAATGTTTGATGTGTTCTCCTCTTGTCAGGAGAGCACTGTAACCACTGCATTTCAGAGGAATCTTCCCTCTCAGCCTCCCCTGCTGGAGCCCTGCTGGTGTTCAGTGAGAATCTGGCCGTGCTGAGGCGGTGATGAAGAGCAGCCCTCTCCATCTCTCTAACCCTGGGGTGGGTAGGGGAAGGAAGGAGCTTTCTGAGTCTGACACAATGCCCTGATCCAGCCTTTGAAAATCCCAGCCTGGGCTGCTTTTGCTCACTCAGGCTTTCACCTTCCATCTGGGACCACAAATATTGCTTGAGATGAAAGACCTTGACATGTGGGCAAAGCTGCTCACCAGGAAACTTCAGGACCTCCCATTTGTTTCACAGGGGCCATCATGCTGCTATGAAACAGTAATAAAGTAAAACCTGGATCGATTATCTAAAGAAGAAAGATCTATTATTTCTGAGATGTTATTAATCCCAGCTCATCCAGTCTAAATATATTTCAAACTGATTAATATTCTGAGATGTAGCTGTAGGGGCATTCTGTACCCCTCTCAATCTTTCCATTTATAAGCAGGCTAAATTTGCATCCAGAGAGTGCAGCTTGAAGACAGGTGATTTTCCAGTGCTAACAACAATTTTGTACCTGGTTTGCATGCACAACACTGTACACAACCCAGCCAATCAATGCTGATTACTGAGAAGCAGGAAAAGAGAAATCCACTGATAACATTTGAAACTGCTTTCAGAAAAGAATCCTGAGGACTTCTTAACAAAATCTGCATAAAAGACATTATTTTCTCCTATGCAGGCTATGTATTAGCTAAATTTTTTATGTTGTGTTTTTGGTAGTCTCTGATATACAGGCATCCATCTCCACACAATATTCCCTCTAGCACACATCCTGGGAAGTTCAGAAGATCAGCAGGGCCCTCGTGTCTCTGATCACTCTCAGTGGATGTAAGTGCAAATGCAGCAAGGACAATGAGATATGAGCTGATATTTCCATTGGAGGCTTTATTGATCAATCTGTAGTGAGAAGGTTTTAGAAGTCAATAACCCCTTTTTTTTTTTTTTAAGCAACTAGGTCTGATCAAACAGTTGAGGAGGTAAAGTAGAACAAGCTTTAGAGAATGTCTGGAATGTCTGGAAGGCAGCTTAGGATATGGGCCTTTCATTCTTTTGAGCAAGGTAGATTTGGGTAGAGGAATCAGTTTTTCTGTTTTTTTTTTCCTTGTAGGTGGTTCTAAAGTCCCTCAGTCCTTTGTGCCTTGTATCAAGAGAAGTTGGGCTTTTTTCTCCCCATTCTTAGAGTCATTGAGTGGAAGGGCTTACTTGAGGAACATGAATATATATTTATCAATAATTTCCATAACACACAATTACTGATTGGAGTGTGGATTGATAAAAAGGCAATTTTTTTTTGGGGTAAAAAATAAATAAAAAGGCACAAATCCCGATCTTCTGCTCTTTGCAAATAAGGTTACACATGTGTCTTGGGATCCCTCTAACTGCTCTGCCATATTAATGATTATTTTTATACATTCTAGTAAGGGGTCCCAAGGAGCTTGATAGAAATATACAGAAATGGTCCTTGGGGATCTCAATGTCTAAAGCTGGCTGTGAGTCTTAACTTCCCACAGTTAAAAAAATATTTTGCTTATGTTTGGTCCAGAGCTGCAATCCAGAAAAAATGAGAAAAAGGCTTATAAATGACACCTGACAGATTTCATTTTTTGAAATGAAATGTGTTCCCTGTGATCTCCAAGAGATTAGAACCAAAAGCCATGTAATTTGTCTCATTTTAGGTGAAACCTCATTCTCCAAAAAGCACCTGGGCTGCTGAATAATAGGATCTTATGACTACACACTTGCAAATATGGGTTTTGGTAGGGCTTGAGACTTTGGAATTTTATTTAATATCATCATCTTGGAAAAGAAGGCTTGTAATTTTAAAGATCAAATATTTTGAGACAGAGAAACTAGATCTGTGAAATGCCAAGCACTGCCTTGACCCTAAATTCTTTGATTTACAGTGGGATTCATAATGCTTCTGGTTCCTTGGGAGCAATATTTTAAATGTTTCCAAGTTGAATGTACTCCAAAGTTGAAATGTCTGACCCAGGTTTCCAGTAGAAAAGCTTTATAAAATTTGCAAATCTAAGCTTTCACCATGAAACATAAATTTTTTAGAACTAATTGTCCTTTTTCAACAGAAGTCTGTGTCATCATAAGGCTTTGACTGCTTGTAGTCATAACACTGTGAAAGGTGACAGACAGTAGTGTGGGAAATTACTTCTTTTAGAAAGAAATGGCATTTAAACTGCGCAGAAACCATTCCAGCTGCATGAAAGAGTGCTCAGAATCTCTGAAAAGAAAGCCATTTGGGTTTAGGTTCTTCATTGTCTTCCTGGCTGCAGCATTAGAAAAATGACCAATGATTTCTAAAACACTGAGATTTTTATTCTGTTGTGGTCAATTATATTTCTTATTCTTTCTTTTTTTCTTTCCTTCTTTAATATTCAGAGTCATTCATCTCTGACTCATGTCCAAATCCCTCATTATTTCATTGCCTGGCTTACTTCCAGAACAGCATGGATTCACAAAACTTTGTGCTTCATGATGATACAGGGTAACTATTAAATTCTAGTGCCTGGTAAAATAGCAGCTCAGTGACAAAACTGAAATTTATTAAATTGCCTTTTGGTTTTATTCTTCTACAATGGTTCCCATGTTTGGAATACAGTGTAAATATTTTTAATATAAATGATGATATTATTTTTTAAAATGTATCGTGATTTTTATTATACAGAGAAAGGTCTGAAATTCTCACTGTCTGTCTCTTTACATTCCTTACTCCAAGTAAAGGTAAATGACTCCTAGGAGTCTGTCACTTGATCATGGAATATTCTGTTGTCTTAGGTATAATCACATAGTGCCTTCTGAAAATTCCTTTGCAAAGTATGCAGAATGCTGCATGGGGAGAATTGAATTGCAAAAAAAAAAAAAAAGTAAAACCAACAACCTGTTCTGCTGAAATTCTGGACAATACTGAAATGCAATAAAGCAGTTTGGGGAA